>NC_087212.1:324992-347492 GCF_015104395.2 Macrobrachium nipponense
GAGGTCGATTCCCTTAATCCCCTTTTCCCCCCGTAATTACAAGTAGGGGACTCCTCGACTGTCCTCCATCCTCTCTCTTTCTCCTTCTCTCTCTCTCTCATTTCCTAATTCAAAATGGAATGTTTCATGGTCAAGTAAAACCATTAAACTGGCAATTTCATATTGAAAATATGTTCCATTTCGATACCCTAGGAGAAATCCATAAATCACAGAGCAAATATGAGTAAACTCTTGTTAAGGTAAAACGAAAAATGCCAGCAATTCTCTAAGCCTATGGAGACAAAAGGGACAAATTCTAAACCCTTGTTAAGGCAAAGAGAAAAAATACCAACAATTCTATAAGCCTATAGAGACAAAACGGAAAAAATGCTAAACCCTTGTCAAGGCAAAAGAAAAATACCAAAAAAATTCGCTACGCTTATACAAACAAATTGGCAAAAATGCTAAACCCTTCTTTAGGCAAAAGGAAAATGAAAACATCTGTAAGCCTAAAGATAAAAACGGGCAAAAATGCTATAAGCCCTTCTTAAGGAAATAAGTATGATAATAAAAAGAAGCTCTGAGCCTAAACTACTATCTTAAAATTAATTTAATGTATATGAAGAGTCCTACTGTCAACTAACGCATTAGTAGATGTAACTTATATGATCCTCGTAGCAAGACTTCAGTTTATGTGTGTTGACAATAGTCTTCAGATGGTCTGGACATGTGATCAGATGGGGAGAAACAGCAGCCAGTCACGACAAGCGTGATCCGACCTCCAGCTTACTTTGGATGTGTGCAAGATTTACGCCTCGCACATAAGTTGGAAAAATTATATCTCAACTTAATGTAAATTAAAACACGCTAAACTATCTATGGTCAATTAGAGCTTTGTTCCAAACCACCAACGAAAATTAAAATAAATACGCTATATTAAATAAAGTTTAACATGCTCATTATTTTATCCTTTACATTTTCAATCTATAAATACATCATACATAACCTATCCTAATTCCTGTATCTTTAACTCAACGTGAAACAAATTTTTCAGACCTTTTAAAGGCTCTTCCACTGACCTTTCCTATCTCCGAACAAGAACAAGAACACAAAGTATTTTGTAGGCTTACTCCCCGAGTAAGCGACAATGCATATACAGAAATGTATGAGTGACGACCATGGATTACCCATGAATAAAAAAAACTTATTAAAACCGAGAACGACATACAAAATAAACTAAAAATTCTGCTGTATCCTTTCGTAATTAACTTAGGAACATCAAAAACCACCACTTCCCATTACAGTGACCATACCATCAACTAGAAGGGAGATGAGTTTCTGCAGAGCATTTTCTGATAAGGAGGGAAGGTTCCTTCCCTTGCAATATACGAAAAGGTCTCTCCGCGGGAGATCAGGCAGATGAATCACGAAATTAAGCCTTGGAGTGTTATGAGATGGGAGAGAGGTCTCTCAGGGAAAGAATTATAGTGAGGCTGGGGTAATTGAGAGAACACATTATAGAAGAAACGAAGAAGGAATAAAGACCAGTTATGTGGGAAGTATGATGGGAGAATAAAACTGAAGGATTATTATTATCATTATAAACCACTACTCGTGTGGAACAAGCGTACAAGGCAAAGCAAAGAACCTTAAGTAATTCCTACAGTGCTTCGCATGAGGTGGACTGACGGCACTACCTCAACCCCCCTCCCCCCCCCAGAGAGGAAATGCCCTGTTGGGCTTATAAAACTAAACATTTCAAGTTAAAAGGAACGAAACATCTAGAAAAAAACTCATAGACATAAAGGGTAAACATTATGTAAGAACGATTATATAAGAACAAGGCGTGATTCGACTTCCACCTTACTCAGGACGCGTGCAAGATTTTCCCTTTATGCATAAGTTGTAAAACCATTATATTCCTAACTTTGAAGTAGATTAAAATGTGTTAAAATCTATGGTCAAATAGAGCTTTGCTTCACCAACGATTAAAATTAAAATGAATATGCTATATCTTATTAGAAATAATTGTCCTGTACTGTTTAACTTGCATTCATTATTTATTATTACACTTTCTTTCTAATGAATAAACCATAAATACCCTATCCTAAAATTCCTGTATCCTCAACTCAACACAAAACACCATTTTCAGACCTTTTTATGCTCTTCCATAGGTTCTTTCCTACTCCTCAAGAAGAAGAAGAACAACAAAGTAGTTATAGGCTTACTCTACGAGTAAGCGAAAGAGTAAAAAAAAAGTATATAACAAAAAGATAAAAAAAAAGTCCTAACACTCACCATCCTTGTCGGGATCCTTCAACGTTAGTTCCACCCTGCAGGATAGTTCATCCTCACGGCTCACTCTGGCGGACGTCACTTGTTCTATATCACACAGAGCCTCGGGCTGCAATAAAGAAAGTAGATTTATCAATAAAATGCTAAATTTAATCAATTTTACCGTTAGTTAACCTAGGCTAACTGTCACTTTCTCCTGGCTAAGCTATGGAAATTTAACATCATGGGTATACAATTGTGACGTATGGGCGAAAATAGTCTTCAACTAATATACAAAATAGGTCATATAATTACAAAAAACATAGATACACACATATATAAAATGTGCATTATATATAATTACGTAATATAAAACACTATATATACATCCATACATATAAAATACTTGAATGTATGTATATGTATTACATAATTTCAACATACGTAACATTGATGAAGACGTATGTATGTATGTATGTATGTATAAAATAAAAATTGGAGCAATATTCTAAAAGACCCTCTATTTAAAGGCTACGTTAACTTTCAGACACCAATAGCCCCGCCCACCACGCCGCCCAACACCCCCTCCCCCCAAAAAAAACACTAAACCCTACACTACAAAATCTTGGTCTCCACTTCACAAGAAAAGAATACAACCCCCTTCAGTGTCGCATATATTTGCCTAAATTTAAACTTTTCTTACTAATTATATAACTTGTAAATTCAGTCAGCCTCGATACCCATCTAAAATATGTATAATTAATAATTTTTTTATTGTTGTTCGTGATGTATTTTTACGTTGTTAACATATCTTCATTAACTTAAGGAAATAGGTTCATTTGAGACTTTCGAGAATTTATTAGCTCCTAAGACGGAACACGTCCCTCTCTCTCTCTCTCTCTCTCTCTCTCTCCTCTCTCTCTCTCATCTCTCTCTCTCTCTCTCTCTCTCATACAAGTTACCTAAGGAAGGTTTCAAATGCTACTAACGCTACTAGAACTTATCTCACCAAGAAAATGTTCTTTCAATCTAAAAAAAAAAAAACGAACTGGATATTGGTACGGCAGCCGTACCCCGATCGCGGTAGATATTGGTACGGCAGTGAATTGCGCATGCGCGAACCCTTGTTTACCGCCTCACGCATATCCAAGACTATATACTGAAGTATATACGCAGTCTTTGGACATATCAGTGACAGCAAGAAAAATGGTGACGGAACAGCATGAACCGCGGAAAAATGCATTAGTTTCCGCCGAAAAAACAAATGTTTTCAGGCTTTCACGAGCTGAAAAAAGCATAGACATCTATGAAGACTCAACGTTCAAAATTGGGTAATTCATGGTATATACGTAGGTCACGAACGATCGAATCGGCCCTGAAAAGAATTCGAAGAGGAGATTCAAAGAGGATTATATATACACTACCATCGTACCTTTGGGAACTTTCTCGGCCCTTTATTCTGCCCGACATCGGCAGTTGCAAGGGCCTTTATACACTTTACAATATTCTTTTAATTCACTTCATTGGGTATTGCGCTGTCGGAGAAGACGATAGAATTTACCAGGTAGTGAAATGGCAAATTAAAACAAAATTTCAGCACTATTCCATTAAAATCCGGATAGTGTTGTTTTTTGTGTAGTACAAAAAAGCGGGTACAAAATTCACAAAAGAAAAAAAAAAAAAGTGGGGGGGACATTTTGTTAACTAGAAAAAAGGGGACAGATGTTAAAAAAGCTGACTGTCCCGCTAAAAGCCGAACTCTGATTTTACATAATACAGTATGATTAGCAACTGGTAAACGGATACAGCTAACTCCCGTATCTACAGCAAGTCAATGACAGAATCTGCCGTACCTCACCGCACTATATTATTTGTACGGCAGGAAGTCTGAAATTGACGCATGCGCAATTCATTGCCGTACCCGATATCTACCACGATCGGGATACGGCTGCCGTACCTATATCCTGTGCAAAAAAAAAAAAAAAATTGTTACCAGTAATCGCTAAGTCTATAAGATGGTTTTAATCCCATTTAAGCGACGTCTTGACTCGTTTTCTGTCTTGGTGGGTTTTCTTTGATAAGCTCAGTCTATTTGAAGGTAGACTATACATTTATTCCTTCGCTGGTTATACATATAAAAAGTTTATTACAAACCCCTTCTTCAATTATACATAGAGCCTTTAAATGCTATTATTTCATTATTTCATGTAGAATCACGAAATAATAACAGACTGATGAAAGGGAATTAACAACATACTTAAATAAACTAAACTTAAATATAGGCATTTTAGTCAGCCAAACTAGGCCTTATCTCATTATAGGCTTAATGGTAGTTATCTAAAACTAGGCCTTATCTCAATATAGGCCTAATGCTGGTAGTTATCTCATCCTCACTCGATCTGGTTATTGTTTCTTTAAACTGAATTGAGATTTCGAATGGTTTATTTGCATCCTGTACAGCAATTAGAACTATACTTTTTATTTTTAAAAACAGCATTGAGAATTCTTTTGAGTTTTCATTCTATGCAGTAATTATTGGCCAATGACGTTTTCCAGTTCCAACCGCATGGATTTATTCTGAGGTTTACATTAATTTCATGAAGAATATTCTTCTTCCACAATTCAGCTTCATCATCTCTCCATCATCATAACATCCCAGCAACACAACGCCGTCACAACAACGCCAAAGAAAAAAACAATATCTTCTACAACCCTCCACTGGCATTCTTTAACACTCCACGCCACTTGACTTTTTTCTCCTTCCATTAAACCTCTATTTTCTCCATCATTCAAAACCAGCTCTTGCATTCCTTCCCCTCCCTCCATCCAGCGTTCTTCTAAGTCTTTCTTAAACCCGGGGGAGGGAACCCCTTCCCTTCCCCACACCCTCAGGGAGTCCTTCAGTACTCGTGCGAGAAGCAGCTCTCTGAAGAGGAAACAGGAGGGAGAGGGGTAGAGAAATGGGGAGATTCCTACATGAGGGGCCGTTACAAGGGGGAATGGGGGAGACCAGGATCCTTGGGGGGGAGGCATACACGACTATCCACCTTTTGAGGAAGAAGAAGAAGGTGTGGGAAAAGGGAAAAGGGGAGTGGTTACAAGGAGGGCCGTTACAAGGAGGAAAGGGTGATTCAAATACGAGGGTCTCCCTTTTGAGGGCAAGGAGGAGGAAGGAGAGGGGACGGGGGGGGGATGGGTACATGGGAATCCGCACTAAGACCTAAAGGGGCTCATCCAGAGTTTCGTTCTCCAATCCACAAAAGATCCGGAGATTATTTATAGAGCGATTAGCGTTCCTTAAAGACTTTCCATTTTTAGAACCCAGCCATATATCATCTTTCTCCAACTGGATGTTTCTGTAGGGTTCACTTTTGAATAATAATAATATATTACTTGGAAACTTGAATAGCAAGTCCATGGTCCCCTGTGGTGGGTTCATTTAGGTTCATCTTAATAATAATAATAATAATATAATAATAATAATAATAATAATATAATAATAATAATAATAATGTGGCGCCGTGGAGGAGTGGGTAGGTCGTCAATGGACTAAGTCAAGTTTAAACAACATTGGGGCTGGTCAGTCGTTGGATGGGTGACCGCTCTCCTCGGCGTTGATTCCTTGGGAAAGGATCTTTACCATAATTTCCTGATGGGGTAGGGTCCAGCTATGGGTTAAATAGCAAAACTCAGCAATGATGGAAAGAAATGAAGGAATAAACAACAACGACGTAAATGGAACCTCTGGCAACAGAGGAGTTCGTCCGGCAACCAGGTATTCAACCCAATTGATGGGGAAGACGGTCAGGTACTTGGAGGTCGTCATCCAGCAACTGATCACCACAACGACAGTAATCAACAGCCTGAGATTGGAGCTACAGAAGCAAAAAGGAAGAAATGGACAAGAGAAGAAAATAAGGAAATCTGGAGATGCTACATCAGAAGCAACCCGACGGAGAGAGGATATAGAAGAGATTGGTCAACATCTGGCTCTCACCAACAGAAAGAGAAGAACTGGAGAGGGAAATGTCACACGACAACGAATTACACGAAGACGAACTGAGAGACGATGCCACAGAAGACGACAGGGAGGATGAGGTATCAAACAACGACACACGAAGAAACACCGACGAAGTAACAGAGAGGACGGAATGGGTAGAAAAGATTAGACAATGGATGGAGCCAGATACAGAGAGAACAAAGATCCCCTCCATGAAAGCCTACAACACCAAGAAATTAAGGGAGAAAACAAGTTAGGTCAATGAAATAATGGGCATAATACACACCACCGTATCACAGAAACAAATAACTTGGTATATGCAGGAGCAAAGATTAGTAGCAGAACTGATGGGGATTCGAACACCAACACCACCAGCACAACCAACCCAACAGAAACCAAAACAGCAACCTCCTTGGAAAAGGCGCCTGGAAAAGCAAATCATGGTGATGATCTGACTTGAGTAAACTGAAAGAGATGCAGAAAAAAGGCTAAGAAGCAAGAAAACAAGGGAGGAACTCAACGAGAAATACAAGTACAAAAAAGGGGGGACTAAACAACACAATAGAAGATGTAAAACAGAGGCTTAAGGCCAAGCACATAAGATCCAACGATACATGAACAGGAATAAGGGATACCAACAGAACAAACTATTCGGAACTAACCAGAAAAGACTATACAGCCAACTAAGAGGGGAAGACAACCACCCAGAAATTCCTGAAGCCGAACCAAGTAAGAGACTCTGGAACACATATGAGCAATCCGGTATCACACAACAAACATGCAACATGGCTCCAGGAAGTCAAGGAAGAAGAAACAGGGAGAATAAAACAAAGATTCACGAGATCACGACAGACACAGTCAGACACCAACTAAGAAAATGCCAAACTGGAAAGCCCCAGGTCCCGATGAAGTCATGGATACTGGCTCAAAAACTTCAAGGCCCTACAACCCACGAATAGCAGAACAACTCCAGCACTGTATCTCAAATCACCATGCACCCAAATGGATGACCACAGGAAGAACATCCATAGTACAAAAAGACAAGAGTAAAGGAAATATAGCCAGTACTACAGCCTATCACCTGCCTACCAATAATGTGGAAGTTACTAACAGGTATCATCAGTGAAAGGCTATACAACTACCTAGAGGAGACAAATACCATCCCCCACCAACCAGGAAAGGCTGCAGAAGGAAGTGTAGGGGCACAAAAGACCAGCTCCTGATAGACAAAATGGTAATGAAGAACAGTAGGAGAAGGAAAACCAACCTAAGCATGGCATGGATAGACTATAAGAAAGCCTTCGACATGATACCACACACATGGCTAATAGAATGCTGAAAATATATGGGGCAGAGGAAAATACCATCAGCTTCCTAAAAACAAAAATACAATGCGCAACTGGAATACAATACTTACAAGCTCTGGAATAAGACTAGCAGAGGTTAATATCAGGAGAGGGATCTTCCAGGGCGACTCACTGTCCCCACTACTCTTCGTAGTAGTCATGATTCCCATGACAAAAGTACTACAGAAGATGGTATGTCGGGTACCAACTCAAGAAAAGAGGCAACAGAATCAACCTCTGATGTTCATGGACGACATCAAGCTGTATGGTAAGAGCATCAAGGAAATAGATACCCTAATCCAGACTGTAAGGATTGTATCTGGGGACATCAGGATGGAGTTTGGAATAGAAAAATGCGCCTTAGTCAACATACAAAAGGCAAAGTAACGAGAACTGAAGGGATAAAGCTACCAGATGGGAGCACATCAAACACATAGATGAGACATTATACAAATACCTGGGAATAATGGAAGGAGGGGATATAAAACACCAAGAGAGATGAAGGACACGATCAGGAAAGAATATATGCAGAGACTCAAGGCGATACTCAAGTCAAAACTCAACGCCGGAAATATGATAAAAGCCATAAACACATGGGCAGTGCCAGTAATCAGATACAGCGCAGGAATAGTGGAATGGACGAAGGCAGAACTCCGCAGCATAGATCAGAAAACCAGGAAACTATGACAATACACAAAGCACTACACCCAAGAGCAAATACGGACAGACTATCATAACACGAAAGAGAAGGGAGCACTGGGGCAATATCTGAAAACCGTGAAGACGATGGCTAAAGAGTGCATGGGAAGAAGGACTAATAAAAGTAGACGAAGACCCAGAAATGTACAGACAGAGGAGAATGACAGACAGAACAGAGGACTGCACAACAAACCAATGCACGGACAATACATGAGACAGACTAAAGAACTAGCCAGCGATGACAATTGGCAATGGCTACAGAGGGGAGAGCTAAAGAAGGAAACTGAAGGAATGATAACAGCGGAACAAGATCAGGCCCTAAGAACCAGATATGTTCAAAGAACGATAGACGGAAATAACATCTCTCCCATATGTAGGAAGTGCAATACGAAAAATGAAACCATAAACCACATAGCAAGCGAATGCCCGGCACTTGCACAGAACCAGTACAAAAAGAGGCATGATTCAGTGGCAAAAGCCCTCCAATGGAGCCTGTGCAAGAAACAATCAGCTACCTTGCGGTAACAAGTGGTACGAGCACCAACCTGAGAGTGTGATAGAAAACGATCAGGCAAAGATCCTCTGGGACTATGTATCAGAACGGATAGGGTGATACGTGCAAATAGACCAGACGTGACGTTGATTGACAAAGTCAAGAAGAAAGTATCACTCATTGATGTCGCAATACCATGGGACACCAGAGTTGAAGAGAAAGAGAGGAAAAAATGGATAAGTATCAAGATCTGAAAATAGAAATAAGAAGGATAATGGGATATGCCAGTGGAAATCGTACCCATAATCATAGGAGTACTAGGCACGATCCAAGATCCCTGAAAAGGAATCTAGAAAACTAGAGGCTGAAGTAGCTCCAGGACTCATGCAGAAGAGTGTGATCTAGAAACGGCACACATAGTAAGAAAAGTGATGGACTCCTAAGGAGGCAGGATGCAACCGAACCCCACACTATAAATACCACCCAGTCGAATTGGAGGACTGTGATAGAGCAAAAAAAAAAAAAAAAAAAAAAAAAAAAAAAATAAATTCCTTGGAAACTTGAATTTCAAGACCCTGTGGTGGGTTTACTCCAAATGAATAGGGTTCGTATTTTGAATAACGATAATAATAATAATAATAATAATAATAATAATAATAATAATAATAATAATAATAATAATAAACCTCGAATGCACGTCAATAGATATTATAAGACTTCTTGGAACTGACAGTTTTCATATTAAAAAACACTGTCCACTTTTTTGTGACATACAAAGGCCCCCCAACATTCTACATAACATTTTCATTCATTAAATTCACGATTATCAACGAACGTAAATTGAAAAAACAACTAATTCTTCATTATGACTATAAGCACAGGCTTACGATTCATTAATTCCCGGAAGGCAAATGAATGAAAGTGTAATGAGGGTAATTAGTGTTGATAACGAGGCCTCGTATAAACTAATTTGTTTGTCAAAAAAATATTCGATGATAGTGACTCGATTTTTCTGTATTGTGTATAATCAAGGCCACCGAAAATGGATCTATCTTCCGGTGGTCTCGGTATAATGCTGTATGAGCCGCGGCCGATGAATCTTTAACACTGCCCGTTGGTGCCTGGTCTACATCGTTGTCAGATGCACGATTATGGCGAGATTTAACCCTAAATAAAATAAAAACTACTGAGGCTAGAGGGCTGCAATTTGGTATGTTTTATGATTGGAGGGTGGATGATCAACATACCAATTTGCAGCAGCCCTCTAGCCTTTGAAGTATTTAAGATCTGAGGGCGGACGGACAGACAAAAGCCATTTCAATAGTTTTCTTTTACAAAAAACTAAAAATGGAATGGATTGCAATCAGCTTTACATGGTTAACATGAAATGTATGGCGCTCATTAATCGGTAAAAATCTGAATTAAACATATTTCCAGTGGGTGGAATCTAGGCCGGCGGTCGCTCATTTTCATATTAATATTCCCCCCCCCCCCCCCCCCCACTTGTTTATCATTCCAGTTTGTCGAAATGGCATGACATAAATATGGAGGCTTTAATGTCGATATTTTTGGTATTGTGAAAACGAAAACATGTGGAGATAACACCGTAATTATATCCACAATTCGTAACAACCTTGAGATATAGCTGATTGTAAGTAAATATTTGTTATAAATTTAATTCGTAGCAACCTTGAGATAAAATTATAGCTGGTTGTAAATGAATAGTGTTATAAATTCATTCGTAACAACCTTGAGATAAAATTATAGCTAGTTGTAAATAAATATGGTTATAAATTATCATGCCAATTTGTCGAAATGCATTGATAAATATGTAGGTCTTGATATAGTAAATTTTGGTGCTTGAAATTAAAAAAAGATTTTTAATAACCATAATTATATCTACAATTCGTAAAATCCTTAATAAAAAACCCTCAAGATTAAAATCATAACAGGTTGTAGTTCGATAGTATTCAAAATAGTCTGTTTAAGGCGAGTTTAATTTCATACTTTTCTTTGCCTAATTACCTAATGGTTCTCTATAGCTCTCATCAATTGGAACTTGCATATTCGTCCACTGTTTATCATTAGTAATAATAATAATAATAATAACAATAATAATAATAATTATATAATAATAATAATAATAATAATAATAATAATAATAATAATAAATAAATACACACCAAAAGGACTCATCCCTACAACGTAATCATAATAAAAACAATTTCCTTTTTAACTAACAACTTTCGATCCTTTCCAAATAAAAAAAGGAAAAACTCATTAGCTGCTCCTCAATTCTTGATGAATTATCAACTACAGACTAGACGCTAGAGTGACGTAATCACCCAGCCTCCAAGGAGTCTCCACTTAATCAAAGATGAATCACCTGCCTGATTTGATTGGCACGATACTGACGTCAGACGCACACGTATGCTCTGATTGGCTCGCCCTGGAATGACGTCACACAAGTCTACTTTGATTGGATCATTCTGACTGTGATGTCACACACATGTCTACTTTGATTGGAATAACCCTGGAAGTGACGTCTCACAAATCTACCTTCATTGGATCACCCTGATAGACTTGATTGTGACGTCAAACATATCAACTTTGATTGGTTCACTGATTGTGACGTCACACGCAAGTCTACTCTAATTGGATCACCCTGATTCCTCAGTTAAGTCCTTTCATCTTTCTTTCTCCTTAAGTTTAACTGGTTGTCTAAGCTTCTCATTATTCATATAATATATATATATATATATATATATATATTATATATACTATATATATGTGTATAGTATATATATATATATATATATATATTATATATATATGTATATATATATATATATATATATATATATATATCTATATATATATATATATATATATATATATATATACATATATATAATATCATATATATATCTATATATCTATATATACATATATATATATCTTATATATACATATCATTATTATATATATATATATATATCATATATATATATATCCTATATAACATATATATATATATCATACGCATATTCATCTACAAATACAAGTTAAGGAGAAATGGAGAAAATATAGTAACGCCAAGCAAAGCAAACAAAACGGGAATGTAAGTGGAAAAAGACACAGCTGACTATCAAAGCTAATAATAATAATCTAATAATAATAAGCTGAGAAGTTAATACGAAAGAGTGTTCATTTTCTAAATGCTGACATAAGCTAATTATTCTTGTAGAATATAAGACTGTATCATTTATAATAATAATAATAATAATAATAATAATAATAATAATAATAATAATAATAATAATAATAATAATAATAATAATAATAATAATGTCACTGCAGTTTCTACAGCCTGACCAAATGCAGCCTTATGCATGCACAGACTTCTACTTCTTCCGCAGTCCTGTATGATAAAACAATATAACAATAATAAGGACTAACCCATTACAATACTGAAAGGTATCTACGTATATTTATATACTGTGCGAAAATTAATGTACTCATATGCTTTGCAATTGTCACACATGAACCCATAATTTCGTAATTCATTGCATTCATTCAACTGGAGGTGTATACACAGATTTCTAGTTAAAATTACGTAAGAGTAAGAATAAATATAATAGGGTATACTATATACAAAATCTGCGCTACTAAGTGCCCGGTATATTGAATATTATACTAAGAGGCATAATATGTGCAATATCTGAGCTACTAAGTGCCTAGAGTATTGAATAACTATAGTATTTACTACAAAATCTGCGCCACTAGGTGCCTGGAATATTGAATATCTAATAATAACAGGCATACTATAACAGGCATAATATATACAAAATCTGCGCTACTAGGTGCCCGGAATATTGAATATTCTAATAATAACAGGCATAATATATACAATCTGCGCTACTATGTGCCTGGAACATTGAAACAACTAACGACAGGCATATTAGTAAAAAAAGCCTGCGCCTACTAGGTGCCTGGTAATATCAATAAGTTGAGATAAAAAAAATCACAATATATAAAAAAAAATCTGCGCTACCAGGTGCCTGCAACAATTGTAAAAAATCCAGAAGCTAGGTGCTCTAACAGAAGTCTATGACAAAACGATAGATGTGGAAAAAATGGTGCCAAAGGTCCTTCGGTAAATTGGATATAAGAAAAGGTGCCACTTGGGAGGTTTTCAAGAGAATGCCTAAAATCAGTGGATTTTATTTTTTATTTAAAGACCTACCACGACAGTCGTTCCGTAGAGGTGAGCAGAGAAGACCTGGTAAACAGGAGACAGGGAGAAGAACGAATGATGAGAGAGATAGAGACAGAGAGACATCGAAAGCGTGGAACGGATGTTAAAGGAACTTAGAACAATATGGAAGGGAATGCTGGATGTTTAAAAGTGGAAAGAAAAATGGAAAAGGGATAGTAATTAACAGATGAGAATTAAATAAGAAATTAACGAACGGTAAGATAGAGAGACATGGAATGCATGGAATGGGATGCGAAGGGAACTGAGTAAATGGAATGCAATGAATAAGTGGGAAAGGGGATGCAGGATATTTAGAAATGGTTTGGAATATGAAATATGGTGAAAAGGTTTGGAGCTGAATGAAGATTGGATGATAATGAGACGGTGTAGGAAAGGAACGAACAAATAACGTAAAGGAACAATAAATTAACGAAAAAGGACCTTATTAAAAGAACAGATAAAACACGAAACGGAACAGATGTAAGTAGACAAGAAAAAAAACCATGAGAACAATTAAAAAAACACGACACGAACTGAACAGGTAAAAGCAAAAATAGCTTAGTTGAACAAGAATACAACTTGAATAAATCATAAATGAACAACGTAAAAGTCTTGAAGAACAAGACATAACCAAGAACATGATAATAACCAGAGAAGGAGAACAATGCTTACACATTACCAGCATAAAATATGGGAGTTTTAATAAAAGCACATTACAGAAATACAGTGACACTTATGAAACATCAATATAAGAGATTATCAGGGAATATATCTAAGCAAAGCACAGGGTAATATATCCTACTGCTACAAAACAAGGTTAAATGGATTCATTATCGTGTACAGGAAACCTGCCAGTTAAAGGTTCGTCTGATAATTAACGGTAGGTTGCCAAACCACGATAATGAAACAATAGGATGCAATGACCTAGATTATCACTGGGAATTAAAAAGAGACAAATATCTATATTTTCATAAATGATTAATTTATATATGTATGGTCTTCTACACCAAATCTTTATTCATATATGATTTGAATTAATAAGTAACTGATTCTTATTTAATTACATTTAACATTGTGAAACTCAGCAATTACCTGCAGAGGGAGGGAGAGAGAGAGAGAGAGAGAGAGAGAGAGACATAAAACGTAAACAAAAAAGAAAACCCCATAATTTAAACGAGTGTTCATCTTGAATTAATTTCCTAACGAAGAGAGAGAGAGAGAGAGGACGGGAGAGGGGAGAGAGAGAGAGGAGAGAGAAGAGGAGAAGGAAACAAACCAAAAACCCACATTTAAGGGATTTGTTCATCTGAAAATTTCGTGATAAAAACTATTACTTCCTGAAAAGAGAGAGAGAGAGAGAGAGAGGAGAGAGAGAGAGAGAGAGAGAGAGAGAGAGAGAGAGAGAGAGAGAGAGAGAGAGAGCATACATATATATAACCAAAATAAAGCCCATGTTTAAGACTTGTTAACCTAGACATCTCATAACAATAAATTTCCTTCTGGAAACTTGGCAGGTTTCTAATTTTAGCGAGAGGCTCTTAATCACCGCCAATTCCTGACTGGCAACCATCGCATTATCCCGCCGTCCAGCCAATCACAGGTTGGGACGATGGTTCAGAGATCAGCTGGCAGGCTCTTCCCAACCCAACCCAATTACAACCACTGCAGTTCTCTCTCTCTCTCTCTCTCTCTCTCTCTCTCTCTCTCTCTCTCTCTCTCTCTCTCTCTCTCTTTTTGCCCTGTTTATTCACTGATTCAAGAAGGTGAATACTTTCGAAAACGTATGTGAACATTATGGTTGGCTTGACTACGATGTTAATATATGTATGTATATATATATCTATATATATATATATATATATATATATATATATATATATATATACATTATATGTATATATACGTACATACATACGAAAATGAACAATTAATTATTTGATAGTAATGGCGTTAAATAATGAGATAATATTAGAAAAATATATTAAAGGATTATTCAATAAATACTAAAATATACTACAGAATACCCTTTCAGCTCAGCTTGCCGCTACAAAACAAGAAAAAACGAATATTTAAAACTATATAAATCTACAGAAAGATTACAATGTATAAAGAATGCAGCTAATTTTCAACAAAAACCCACCAATCTAATCAGACCCTCGCCAGGCCTCCCTTTTCCTCGAATCCCCCTCCCCCAAATAATACAGGTCCTACCTTCCCCCACCCTAACCAAAACCCCAACCAATCAACGGCCCTGGCTCTCTCTCTCTCTTCCCCTACCAATGAAAATCATTCACTGGAATCAATAATTCCTGATTCATGTTCAAGTCAAACGAACTACATTCAAATGCCAAACATTTTTTGATGCATAGATAAAAGAATGAGGAAAATGGAGGCTCTCTCTCTCAATCCTCTCCTCTCTCTCTCTCTCTCTCTTGAGAGGAAAAAAATGAGTGTATTTTTCCCAATATATCATCGCCTATTTTTACCATTCACGTTTATGGGATGTTGAAATTTTTTATTACTCATGTGTATGTGTATATAGTATGTATATATTATACGTATAAACATATACGGACTGCTTGGGAAACTCATCTACCAGCTTATAATGAAAACCATTACCAAACAAATAAGAATAAGTTGCCTGTGTTTGTAGGCACAAATACATAATTGAATGAATAAATAAATAAATGAATGAATAAATAAAGCAAGCACTTATTTACAAAGAGTTATTATGAACACAAACGCGAGTAGAATATATTATCAAAACAAAATATATAACCTTTGTCTTGCCAAAATATGAAAAAATAAGATTTGTTTCTACTTATAATCAATTTTATGACACGTACCATATATATATATATATATATATATATATATATATATATATATATATATATATATATATATATATATATATATATAATATATATATATATATATATATATATATATATATATATATATATATCCTTTGTCTTGCCAAAAAATATGAAAAATAATAAGGATTTGTCTCTATTACTAATCAATTTTATGACAACGTACCAGATACATATGGCTGAATAAATAATAATAATAATAATAATAATAATTAATAATAATAATAATAATAATAATAATAATAATAAGGAAAAATTACGAATACACTATTCTTTTGAGACGTAAAATCATAGTAATGATTAACATGGAACGTCAATACACAAGACATTAAGAATGATAAATATTTTTTCAATATTTCGCTCGATGGACCGATTCACCAAATCTCATTTCTCAGTATTAATAAAATAAAATATTTGCTTGGATGATTACGGTGGTGGCCTGTCCTTTATCGTAGCCAGCCGCACGATCATGGCTAAATTTGACCTTAAATAAAATAAAACTACTGAGGCTAAAGGGCTGCAATTTGGTATGTTTGATCGTTGGAGGGTGGATGATAGACATACCAATTTGCAGCCATCTGGCCTCTGTGGATTTTAAGATCTGAAGGTCGACAGACAAATAGCCCTCTCAATAGTTTCCTTTTACAGAAAACTAAAAATACTCGGATTATCTCAATTTCATAACATCAAAATTCCCTAATCAATATACAAATAACTTGGCAATTACGCCACATTCTATTTTATCCTCTTTTTATATAAAAGTGCTGAACACGAGCAATGTTTACATCCTGAATTTCAACAATTTACGTTTTGCCTGCCAGCAGGTTTGTTTACAGCCTCATTCAGTGTGAGTCGAGGCACTATTTTCGGTTCAAATGTTTGTTTTTTAATTTGTGTTGCTATGTACCATAAAGTGTTGAATTTTCTAATGAATATTTAATGTAGATTATTTTGAATCTAATTCTTTTAGAGTTATCTTCACCGTGTTCTTAAAAAAAACAATTTTTTTCGATTACAAAGTTTATGTTGTAATTTGGATTGCTATGCACCACGAATTGCTTAATTTTATAATGCATATTAAAGGTAGTTTATTTTAAATCTAATTTTTGTAGAATTATCTTCACGTATTCTTAAATAGAAAAACCCCACTTTTTTTCGATTACAAAACTTATTTTGTAATTTGGATTGCTATGTACCATGAATTTTTAAAATTCATAATGCATATTAAAGGTAGTTTATTTTAAATCTGATTTTTGTAGAATTATCTTCATCGCGTTCTAAAATAAAATAAAAAAACACTATTTAAGATTACAAAGTTTATTTTGTAATTTGGGTTGCTATGCAATATGAATTTTTATCTTTTTAGAATAAATATTAAAGGTAGTTTGTTTTAAATGTAATTTTTGTAGAATTATCATCAACGTGTTCTAAAAAAAAGAAGAAATAGAAAGAGAATTTGGGTTGAAGGGAATAGCCAAAACTTTTCTATTAATTTTTTAAAAAATATAAAAAATCCAACCGTTACACGTTCAACCGGCGACTTTCATATTTTTGTAAAACTACCTTTTCCTACATTTTGAAATCGCGCAGCTGAAACTGCAATTACGAGACCATTTAACATTTGCAAAATGCGCAGCTGACAGCAGCACATTACTGTTCGTATTTCCACATCGATCAGCTAAAACAGCAAATACTTCACAATTCATATTTGCAAAATGCGCAGCTGAACAGCAAAAAAAAAAAAAAATAAAATAAAATAAATAAACTTCACCATTTAATTTTGCAAATTAATACGAAGTTGAAAAACCAAAAAAAAAAACTTCACATTTAAAAAAAATTTGCAAAATGCGCAGCTGAAACAGCAAAAAAAAATCATTTTAAATTGGCAAAATGCGCAGCTGAAACAGCAAAAACCCTCATTTAAATTTGTAAAATGCGCAGCTGAAACAACAAAAACCTTCACCATTTAAATTTGCAAAAATGCGCAGCTGAAACAGCAAAAAACTTCACCATTTATCTTTGCAAAATGCTCAGCTGAAACAGCAAATAAACTTTACTAGCCAATTGCGCAAATCGCGCAGTTTGAAATAACAATAACTTCACCCTTTCTATTTGCAAATGGTGCAGGTTAAAACAGCAAAAACTTAAAAAAGTACATTTTGCAAACTGCGCAGGCTGAATATACCAAAGCAAGCCTTACCTTAGTTATTGCATTTGCAAACGGCGCAACCAGCTAAAGAGAAATTGTATCCCAAAATCACAGCGGTAATAATTACCGACCTGTCACGATCACGTCCACTCTAATGAGTTACTCTAGCGAGGTAATTAGGGCATGCCAAATGAACGGCTGGGTTGGGGAGGGGAGGTGGGGGAGATGGGTGGGTGATGTACCCTAGGGAAAAGGGGGAAGAAGAGGGAGGGGGGACTCATAATTACAAGGGTTTATTCTGGGTATCTCCTTTCCGAGTTACACAAGAGCGTCACATCACCCTGCCGGCGCTGAGCGGTCACGAAAAATACGTATAAACAATATGAATTGTAATCACATCACCGTGATTCATATAAATGCATTAAACTACAAATATCCATTTAATATCAATTCGTCTACCCCGGAATTACTATAAGCTACAAATAATATCCAACTCGCTCTACCTCGGAATTAATATATTTTCAATATATGTTAACCGACCGGGAATTTTTCATTTGATAATATTTCGTCCTCTCGTGGGTTCGAACCAGCGGACAGAGGAAAAATCACGACTTCAGGTGAGTTACGACTAAGCCAACAAGCAAATAAATAAATAAATAAATAAATAAAATAAAATCAAAATAAACCTTTTACACTTACAGATTAAGTGTAACACTACTAGATGTTTTTACACTTGCAGATTAAATGTTACTTTTACTTGACGCTTAGAAAAGTGTCATTGAAATGTTGTGTTTTTTGAAAATATTAAATAACAAATTTACCACGAAGGGGCTGGGGGGAATTTTACCAACGTAAACAACATATGTTTACAGTAGAATTTTACCAACAACAGGGGGAAATTTTACCAATGTAAACATCAAATATGCCAAGTACAACACCAGCTATGAATCTTTACAACATTTAGATATAAATATTATCAACAACAGGAGAAAATCTGACCAACGTAAAAAATACAACACTGGTTGTAAATTCTTTATACCTTAAAAACGAAATATACCAATGTAAAAAAACTATATTATTATTATTATTATTATTATTATTATTATTATTATTATTATTATTCAGAAGATGAAACCTATTCATATGGAACAATCCCACCAAAGGGGCCACTGACTTGAAATTCAAGCTTCCAAAGAATATTATGGCGTTCATTAGGGAACAAGTATGACGAAGTAAAGGAAATACAAAAATAAGAGATCACACTTATCAAAAGAGATAAAAATAAATGAATAAATTAACAATTGTATGAAAATGTATGAAAATGCATTGTACCTTTGTTTACTACCAAAAGTGAACACACAAGTCATAATATACTGAGAAAAGAACTGTAGACACTATTCAGCTGACACCGAAAGACACAGACACAAACACACACAAAACACACTACTGAAGCAACGCTCGTTGGTGAACTGAAACAAAAAAACACGCGCTAGCACTAACACAAACACTCCCGCGCGCGCGCCCACGTGGGGTGCTAGGCAGAACTGACAAGCCGCTTCTCACTGTATATACTCAACACCTCAATCGCCTTCCTGCCTTCCTTCCTTCCTCCTGCCTCTCTCTCTCTCTCTCTCTCTCTCTCTCTCTCCCCCTTCTCTCCCTCTCCCACCCTACTACCCTCAATCACACCATCTCCCCTTACTCCAATTCGCCTCATCTCTTGTCTTAGTCAATCTCCTCTCTCTCTCTCTCTCTCTCTCTCTCATCTCCAAATCGCCTCATCTCATGTTCTTAGTCAATCTCCTCTCTCTCTCTCTCTCTCTCTCTCTCTTAGTAAACCAGTTATTCTTGTGCATTTTCCTATATCCCATTTCCCTCCTCTCTTAGTCTCTCTCTCTCTCTCTCTCTCTCTCTCTCTCTCTCTCTCTCTCTCTTCACCTCATCTCTTGTCTTAGCCATCCCCCCTCTCTCTCTCTCACTTCAATTCACCTCATCTCTTGTCTTAGTCAATCTTCTCTCTCTCTCTCTCTCTCTCTCTCTCCAATTCCCCTCATTCCTTGACTTAGTCAGTCTCTTATTTTCTACAAAAAAAAAAGGTGATATTCAGTGATGGTCACCCATCCAAGCATCGACCGCAAGAGAACGTTGTCTATTTCTCGTATAAAAAGCACAGCTTCAACGCGTCACAATCCGTTTAGGTTGTCTGGGCTTACAATCTATGGGCTTCACAATCTGTTCAGGGTTTTAGGCTTTACAATCTCAGTAAGCTTGACAATTTACTTAGACTTTACAATTTCACAAAGTTTCAAAGTCTAACTAGGCTTTGCAATCTGTTTAAGGCTTTAGGATTAACAATCTATTTAGGAATTCAGGCTTTACAACCTCGCTAAGCTTTACAATCTGTTTAAGGTTTTACGATCTGCAATCTCCTCAAGCTTTTTAGTATTTGAATGGTTTTGAACCTACTTAGGACTTTAAATTTAAAATCTCGCTAAGCTTTTACAATCTATACATATACATAGGGCTTTATAGGCCTTAAAATCCCACCCCCCCCCCCCCCCCCCCCCCCCCCCCCCCCCCCCCCCCCCCCCCCCCCCCCCCCCCCCCCCCCCCCCCCCCCCCCCCCCCCCCACCCCCCCCCCCCCCCCCCCCATCCCCAAAAGCTTTACAATCTGTCTTTACACGATATTCGGGAACACAGCAACCTTTTTCTTCATTTAATTTATTTTTATTTATTTTTTTTTTTTGTCAAATCATAGCCTACAACGATAACTTCATTCTGGGATACGAATTCCAATTTCAATTAATCAGGTATTTTAAGGGACGTAATTAACTTAACGCCGTAATCAATACCAGGTGCAATAAATAACGGAATTAGGCCCGTGTATTTCATTTGATAAAATAATGGCGCTTTTTACATAGACACACACACACACACACACACTGCATAAGCCTGAACACCAAAATCAATTATATCGATTTTATTCAAAAGCAAAATCAATGAGAAGCCATTCATTAAATTAGGTAGAATGTAAATAACAAAATATTATTATGATTTATCAAAAGGAAAGATTTAAAGAAGCTGTTAATATTAGCTATAATGTAAAAGATAACAAAAAGATTGATTCAATAACTCATTGGCTAATTCTAAGCAATAACGACCTGAAACTCATTATTAGGGCTTTCCTTTCAGTGATAAAACCTTACTGAGAGAGAGAGACCTTACCTTACCTTACAGACCTTACAGTTCGTTCGGGTTGCCCCAGGTCCCTCAGTGTGAGGCACCTCTAATGTCTACCAGAGAGTTGCTAGTACATCTTCCGGTATATTTTGCATCTTCCAATCTTGGATGGTCTGGGATGCAGTTTAGATATTAGTCGAGCTTATTCATTAAACACATCTACGCTCACTCCTGATATATTCCTCAGATGAGCTGGCAACGCATTGAATAGACGCTGCATTATCGATGCTGGTGCGTAGTGGATTAATGTCCTGTGTGCTTTCCTTATTTTTCCTGGTATAGTTTTGGGCACTATTAATCTACCTCTGCTTGCTCTTTCTGATATTTTTGTTAGTTCCATGATATTTTCTGTTATTCCTTCTATCTGTTTCCATGCCTGAATTATCAAGTAGCGTTCTCTTCTCCTTTCTAGACTATATAATTTTAAGGATTGTAGTCTTTCCCAGTAGTCAAGGTCCTTACTTCTTCTATTCTAGCTGTAAAGGACCTTTGTACACTCTCTATTTTTGCAATATCCTTTTGATAGTGTGGGTACCATATCATATTGCAATATTCAAGTGGACTACGAACATATGTTTTATAAAGCATAATCATGTGTTCAGCTTTTCTTGTTTTGAAGTGCCGTAACAACATTCCCATTTTTGCTTTACATTTTGCAAAAAGAATTGCTATTTGATCATTGCATAACATGTTCCTATTCATCATCACACCAGGTCTTTAACTGCTTCCTTATTTGTGATTGTCTCATTATTAGGTCCCCTATATCCATATAGCTTTCCTTCTCTGTCTCCATAATTTATTGATTCAAATTTATCAGAGTTAAATACCATCCTATTTACCTCTGCCCAATCATATACTTTGTTAAGGTCTCTTTGTAGAGCGTTTCCTATCTTCATCACAAGTAATTTTCTCTACTTATTCTTGTGTCATCAGCGAAACTACTCACTATTTTCCGAATCCTTAACATTACTGTCTATGTCTTCATCATAATAACAAACAGAATTGCAGTCTAACACCGTACCTTGTGGCACACCGGATATTACCTTGGTTTCATCCGATTTCTCATCGTTTGCAATAACTATCTGTTTTCTATTGTGTAAAAATTCTTTTAACCATCTTACTCCATACTTTTATCTACGATATTGTGTTTTCTAATTTTCTTCGCTAATATATTATGGTCTACTT
>NC_087212.1:349910-362410 GCF_015104395.2 Macrobrachium nipponense
TATACATATATATATAATATATATATATATATATATATATGATATATATATATATATATTTTATATATATAATATAATATATATATATATCATATATATATATCTATATATATATCCATATATATATATATATATTATGTATATATAAATGTATATATATATTATATATATATATATATAGAGAGAGAGCGAGTGATATATATATATATATATATATATATATATATTTATATTTATATTCATTTTCATATATATATGTGTGTGCATATCTATAAATTATATTAAATTATGATTTATATATTAGATAGATAGATAGATAGATAGATAGATAGATAGATAGATAGATAGATAGATAGATAGGTAGATAGGATAGGATAGATAGATAGATTCAAAATCAATAAATAAAGCAGTTGAAATCATCAATATAATACATTTAAAAAAAACCTCAGATTCAACCCCAAGCACCCTTGGTAGACCTGTCCCTGTCTTTTGAGAGGCCCAAATCCGTCAGCCTTGGAAATGGGGTGACTGGGGTCCTTTGGCGCGTATCCGGAAAAAAAAAAAAAAAAAAAAAAAAAAAAAAAAAAAAAAAGCGCGTGCGCGTTGAAGGCCGCGAGGGATCACGGAAGGAATGCATCTCTTAGGGGGTGGGGGAAGGGGGGAAACAGGAAGGGTTTCGCGGCGTTCCTGAAGGGGACAGTATCATCCAGACTCTCTCTCTCTCTCTCTCTCTCTCTCTCTCTCTCTCTCTCTCTCTCTCTCCATGTTTACTCAAATCTTAATGGCAGTTATATCGTATTATCACTCTCTCTCTCTCTCTCTCTCTCTCTCTCTCTGTACTCATCTTAATGGTGTCTATTATCTATCTATCTCTCTCTCTTTCTCTCTCCTCTCCTCTAATGTTTACATAATCTTAATGTCATATTATCTCCTCTATCTCTCTCTCTGCTCTCTCTCTCTCTCTCAGTTTACTCAGATCTCTCTCTTAATTGTTTACTCAAATCTTAGTGGAGTTATACTACCTCTCTCTCTCTCTCTCTCTCTCTCTCTCTCTCTCTCTCTCTCTCTCTTGTTTACTCAAATCTTAGTAACAGTTATATTATATTACCTCTCTCTCTCTCTCTCTCTCTCTCTCTCTCAGTAAGGTTTATCACTGACAGGAAATCCCTAATAATGAGTTTCAGGTCGTTATTGCTTAGAATTAGCCAATGAGTTATTGAATCAATCTTTTTATTTATCTTTTTACATTATAGCTAATATTAACAGCTTCTTTAAATCTTTCCTTTTGATAAATCATAATAATAATTTTGTTATTTACATTCTACCTAATTTAATGAATGGCTTCTCATTGATTTTGCTTTTGAATAAAATCGATATAATTGATTTTGGTGTTAAGGCTTAGGCAGTGTGTGTGTGTGTCTATGTAAAAAGTGCCATTATTTTATCAAATGAAATACACGGGCCTAATTCGGTTATTTATTGCACCTGGTATTGATTACGGCGTTAAGTTAATTACGTCCCTTAAAATACCTGATTAATTGAAATTGGAATTAGTATCCTAGAATGAAGTTATCGTTGCAGGCTGTGGATTTGACAAAAAAATAAATAAATAAATAAAAATAAATTAATGAAGAAAAAGGTTGCTGTGTTCCCGAATATCGTGTAAAGACAGATTGTAAAGCTTTGGGATGGGGGGGGAGATTTTAAGGCCTATAAAGCCCTATATATATGTATAGATTGTAAAAGCTTAGCGAGATTTTAAATTTAAAGTCCTAAGTAGGTTCAAAACCATTCAAATACTAAAATGCTTGAGGAGATTGCAGATCGTAAAACCTTAAACAGATTGTAAAGCTTAGCGAGGTTGTAAAGCCTGAATTCCTAAATAGATTGTGAATCCTAAAGCCTTAAACAGATTGTAAAGCCTAGTTAGACAGTAAAACTTTGTGAAATTGTAAAGTCTAAGTAAATTGTAAAGCTTACTAAGATTGTAAAGCCTAAAACCCTGAATAGATTGTGAAGCCCAGTTAGATTGTAAGCCCAGACAACCTAAACGATTGTGACGCGTCGAAGCTGTGCTTTTTATACTAGAAATAGACAACGTTCTCTTGCGGTCGATGCTTGTATGGGTGACCATCACTGAATATCACCTTTTTTTTTTTGCTGTAGAAATTAAGAGACTGACTAAGTCAAGGGATGAGGGGAATTGGAGAGAGAGAGAGAGAGAGAGAGAGAGAGAAGATTGACTAAGACAAGAGATGAGGTGAATTGAAGTGAGAGAGAGAGAGGGGGGATTGGCTAAGACAAGAGATGAGGTGAAGAGAGAGAGAGAGAGAGAGAGAGACTGAGAGAGAGGAGGGAAATGGGATATAGGAAAATGCACAAGAATAACTGGTTTACTAAGAGAGAGAGAGAGAGAGAGAGAGAGAGAGAGAGAGAGTTAAGAGAGATGAGAGGAGAAGGGGAGGTAGAGAGAGAGAGTAGAAGAGAGAGAGAGAGAGAGGAGATTGCTAGGACAAGAGATGAGGCGAATTGGAGTAAGAGATGTGATTGGGTAGTAGTGGGAGAGGGAGAGGAAGGGGGAGAGAGAGAGAGAGAGAGAGAGAGAGAGAGAGAGAGAGAGAGAGAGAGTTCAGGAGGAAGGAAGGAAGGCAGGAGGCGATTGAGGTGTTGAGTATATACAGTGAGAAGCGGCTTGTCAGTTTCTGCCTAGCACCCCACGTGGGCGCGCGCGCGGGAGTGTTGTGTTAGTGCGAGCGCGTGTTTTTTTTTGTTTCAGTGTTCACCAAAGAGCGTTGCTTCAGTAGTGTGTTTTTTTTTTGTGTGTGTTTGTGTCCTGTGTCTTTGCGGTGTCAGCTGAATAGTGTCTACAGTTCTTTTAAGTTAGCGAAGTCTTTCAGTTATATTATGACTTGTGTGTTCCTCTTGGTAGTAAACAAAGGTACAATGCATTTTCATACATTTTCATACAATTGTTAATTTATTCATTTATTTTTATCTCTTTTGATAAGTGAGATCTCTTATTTTTGTATTTCCTTTACCTCGTCTTACTTGTTCCCTAATGAACGCCATAATATTCTTTGGAAGCTTGAATTTCAAGTCAGTGGCCCCTTTGGTGGGATTGTTCCATATGAATAGGTTTTCATCTTCTGAATATAATAATAATAATAATAGACTTAAGTCAAGTTAAGCAACATTGGGCTGGTCAGTCGTTGGATGGGTTGACCGCTCTCCTCGGCGTTGATTCCTTGGGAAAGGATCTTTACCATAATTTCCTCAGTCTACTCAGCTGTAAATGAGTACCTATCCCTGATGGGGTAGGGTCCAGCTATGGGTTAAATAGCAAAACTCAGCAATGATGGAAAGAAATGAAGGAATAAACGACAACGACGTAAATGGAAGAGAGATCGCCTCTGGCAACAGAGGAGCTTCGTCCGGCAACCAGTATTCAACCCAATTGAAGGGGAAGACGGTCAGGTACTTGGAGGTCGTCATCCAGCAACTGATCACCACAACGACAATAATCAACAGCCTGAGATTGGAGCTACAGATGCAAAAGGAAGAAATGGACAAGAGAAGAAAATAAGGAAATATTGGAGATGCTACATCAGAAGCAACCCGACGGAGAGAGGATATTGAAGAAGATTGGTCAACATCTGGAATGAGAGGAATAACACCCCCCAAACAGAGCAGAGGCTGGCAGACCAAGCAAGGAATACCTAAAGAAAAAGAACTGGCTCAAATCCCCAACAGAAAGAGAGAACTGGAAGGAAATGTCACACGACAACGAATTACACGAAGACGAACTGAGAGACGATGCCACAGAGACGACATGGGAGGATGAGTATCAAACAACCGACAACACGAAGAAACACCGACGAAGTAACAGAGAGGACGGAATGGGTAGAAAAGATTAGACAATGGATGGAGCCAGATACAGAGAGAACAAAGATCCCCCCACCATGAAAGCCTACAACACCAAGAAATTAAGGGAGAAACAAGTGAGGTCAATGAAATAATGGGCCTAATACACACCACCAGTATCACAGAAACAAATAACTTGACATATGCAGGAGCAAGATTAGTAGCAGAACTGATGGGGATTCGAACACTACCACCGTCACAACCAACCCAACAGAAACCAAAACAGCAACCTCCTTGGAAAAAGGCGCCTGGCAAAAGCAAATCATGGTGATGAGATCTGACTTGAGTAAACTGAAAGAGATGGCAGAAAAAAAGGCTAAGAAGCAAGAAACAAGGAGGAACTCAACGAGAAACTACAAAGTACAAGAGAGTACTAAACAACACAATAAAGAATATGTAAACAGAGGCTTAAGGCCAAAGCACACAAGATCCAACGGTACATGAACAGGAATAAGGGATACCAACAGAACAAACTATTCGGAACCAACCAGAAAAGACTATACAGCCACTAAGAGGGGAAGACAACCACCCAGAAATTCCTGAAGCCGAACCAAGTAAGAGACTCTGGGAAAAACATATGGAGCAATCCGGTATCACACAACAAACATGCAACATGGCTCCAGAAAGTCAAGGAAGAAGAAACAGGGAGAATAAAACAAAGATTCACAGAGATCACGACAGACACAGTCAGACACCAACTAAAGAAAAATGCCAAACTGGAAAACCCCAGGTCCCGATGAAGTCCATGGATACTGGCTCAAAAACTTCAAGGGCCCTCACCACCCAAGAATAGCAGAACAACTCCAGCATTGTATCTCAAATCACCAAGCACCCAAATGGATGACCACAGGAAGAACATCCTTAGTACAAAAAGACAAGAGTAAGGGAAATATAGCCAGTAACTACTACAGGCCTATCACCTGCCTACCAATAATGTGGAAGTACTAAACAGTATCATCAGTGAAAGGCTATACACTACCTAGAGGAGACAAACACCATCCCCTACCAACAGAAAGGCTGCAGAAGGAAGTGTAGGGGCACAAAAGAATAAAAACAGCTCCTGATAGACAAAATGGTAATGAAGAACAGTAGGAGAAGGGAAAACCAACATAAGCATGGCATGGATAGACTATAAGAAAGCCTTCGACATGATACCACACACATGGCTAATAGAATGCCTGAAAATATATGGGGCAGAGGAAAATACCATCAGCTTCCTCAAAAATACAATGCGCAACTGGAATACAATACTTACGAGCTCTGGAATAAGACTAGCAGAGGTTAATATCAGGAGAGGGATCTTCCAGGGCGACTCACTGTCCCCTCCCCACTACTCTTCGTAGTAGCCATGATTCCCATGACAAAAGTACTACAGAAGATGGATGCCGGGTACCAACCACTCAGAAAAGAGGCAACAAAATCAACCATCTGATGTTTCATGGACGACATCAAGCTGTATGGTAGGAGCATCAAGGAAATAGATACCCTAATCCAGACTGTAGGATTGTATCTGGGGACATCAGAATGGAGTTTGGAATAGAAAAATGCGCCTTAGTCAACATACAAAAAGGAACAAAGTAACGAGAACTGAAGGGATAAAGCTACCAGATGGGAGCAACATCAAACACATAGATGAGACAGGATACAAATACCTGGGAATAATGGAAGGAGGAGATATAAAACACCAAGAGATGAAGGACACGATCAGGAAAGAATATATGCAGAGGACTCAAGGCGATACTCAAGTCAAAACTCAATGGAGGAAATATGATAAAAGCCATAAACACATGGGCAGTGCCAGTAATCAGATACAGCGTAGGAATAGTGGAATGGACGAAGGGCAGAACTCCGCAGCATAGATCAGAAAACCAGGAAAACAAATGACAATACACAAAAGCACTACACCCAAGAGCAAATAACGGACAGACTATACATAACACGAAAGGAAGGAGGAGAGGGACTACTAAGTATGAGGACTGCGTCAACATTGAAAACATAGCACTGGGGGGGCTAATATCTGAAAACCAGTGAAAGACGAGTGGCTAAAGAGTGCATGGGAAGAAGGACTAATAAAAGTAGACGAAGACCCAGAAATATACAGAGACAGGAGAAAGACAGACAGAACAGAGGACTGGCACAACAAACCAATGCACGGACAATACATGAGACAGACTAAAGAACTAGCCAGCGATGACAATTGGCAATGGCTACAGAGGGGAGAGCTAAAGAAGGAAACTGAGGAATGATAATAGCGGCACAAGATCAGGCCCCTAAGACCAGATATGTTCAAAGTACGATAGACGGAAATAACATCTCTCCCATATGTAGGAATGCAATACGAAAAATGAAACCATAAACCACATAGCAGTGAATGCCCGGCACTTGCACAGAACCAGTACAAAAAGAGGCATGATTCAGTGGCAAAAGCCCTCCACTGGAGCCTGTGCAAGAAACATCAGACTACCTTGCAGTAATAAGTGGTACGAGCACCACCTGAGGGAGTGATAGAAAACACGATCAGCAAAGATCCTCTGGGACTATGGTCAGAAACGGATAGGGTGATACGTGCAAATAGACCAGACGTGACGTTTTGATTGACAAAATCAAGAAGAAAAAGTATCACTCATTGATGTCGCAATACCATGGGACACCGAGTTGAAGAGAAAGAGAGGGAAAAAAAATGGATAGTATCAAGATCTGAAAATAGAAATAAGAAGGATGGATATGCCAGTGAAATCGTACCCATAATCATAGGAGCACTATGCACGATCCCAGATCCCTGAAAAGGAATCTAGAAAAACTAGAGGCTGAGTAGCTCCAGGTCTCATGCAGAAGTGTGTGATCCTAGAAAACGGCACACATAGTAAGAAAAAGTGATGGACTCCTAAGGAGCAGGATGCAACCCGGAACCCCCCACACTATAAATACCACCCAGTCGAATTAGAGGACTGTGATAGAGAAAAAAAAAAAAAAAAACAAAAAAAAAAAAAAAAAAAAAAAAAAAAAAAAAAAAAATAATAATAATAATAATAATAATAATATTTTTTTACATTGGTATATTTCGTTTTTAAGGTATAAAGAATTTACAACCAGTGTTGTATTTTTTACGTTGGTCAGATTTTCTCCTGTTGTTGATAATATTTATATCTAAATGTTGTAAAGATTCATAGCTGGTGTTGTACTTGGAATATCTGATGTTTACATTGGTAAAATTTCCCCCTGTTGTTGGTAAAATTCTACTGTAAACATATGTTGTTTACGTTGGTAAAATTCCCCCCAGCCCCTTCGTGGTAAATTTGTTATTTTAATATTTTCAAAGAATTATATACCCACACAACATTCAATGACACTTTTCTAAGCGTCTATAAAGTAACATTTAATCTGTAAGTGTAAAAACATCTAGTAATGTTACACTTAATCTGTAAGTGTAAAAGGTTTATTTTATTTTTTTTTATTTATTTTTTTTTTTTTGCTTGTTGGCTTAGTCGGTAACTCACTGAAGTCGTGATTTCTCCTCTGTCCGCTGGTTCGAACCCACGAGAGGACGAAATTATTATCAAATGAAAAATTCCCAGTCGGTTAACATATGTAAAAATATATTAATTCCGAGGTAGAGCGAATTGGATATTAAAAGACATTTGTAGCTTATAGTAATTCCGGGGTAGAGCGAATTGGATATTAAAGGATATTTGTAGTTTAATTAATGCATTTATATGAATCACGGTGATGTGATTACAATTCATATTGTTTATACGTATTTTCGTGACCGTCAGCACCGCCAGAGTGATGTGACCCTCTCGTGTAAACTCGGGAAAGGAGATACCCAGAATAAACCCTTGTAATTATGAGTCCCCCCTCCCTCTTCTTCCCCCCTTTTCCCTAGGGTACACCTCCACCCATTCTCCCCCACCTCCCCTCCCCAACCCAGCCGTTCATTGGATGCCCTAATTACCTCGCTAGAGTAACTCATTAGAGTGGACGTGATCGTGACAGGTCGGTAATTATTACCGCTGTGATTTTGGGATACAATTCTCTTTAGCTGGTTGCGCCATTTGCAAATGCAATAACGAAGGTAAGGCTTGCTTTGGTATATTCAGCTGCGCAGTTTGTAAATGTACATGGTGAAGTTTTTGCTGTTTTACCTGCACCATTTGCAAATAGAAATGGTGAAGTGATTGTCATTTCAAACTGCGCGATTTGTGCAATGGGATAGTAAAGTTTATTTGCTGTTTCAGCTGAGCATTTTGCAAAGATAAATGGTGAAGTTTTTTGCTGTTTCAGCTGCGCATTTTTGCAAATTTAAATTAGGGTTTTTGCTGTTTCAGCTGCGCCTTTTACAAATTTAAATGAGGGTTTTTGCTGTTTCAAGTGCGCATTTTGCCAATTTAAATGAATTTTTTTTGCTGTTTCAGCTGCGCGTTTTTACAAATTTAAATGGTGAAGTTTTTGGTTTTTCAACTTCGCAATTTGCAATATTAAATGGTGAGGTTTTTTTTCTGTTTCAGCTGCGCATCTTGCTAATATAAATTGTGAAGTATTTGCTGTTTTAGCTGATCGATGTGGAAATACGAACAGCAATGTGCTGCTGTCAGCTGCGCATTTTGCAAATGTTAAATGGTCTCGTAATTCAGCTGAGCGATTTCAAAATGTAGGAATAGGTAGTTTTGCAATATAAGAAAGTCGCCGGTTAAACATGTAACGGTTGGGTTTTTTATATTTTTTAAAAAATTAATAGAAAAGTTTTGGCTATTCCCTTCAACCCAAATTCTCTTTCTATTTCTCCTTTTTTTTAGAACACGTTGATGATAATTCTACAAAAATTACATTTAAAACAAACTACCTTTAATATATATCCTAAAAAGAAAAAAAAATTCATATTACATAGCAACCCAAATTACAAAATAAACTTTGTAATCTTAAATAGTGGTTTTTTTTTTAGAACACGATGAAGATAATTCTACAAAAATCAGATTTAAAATAAACTGCCTTTAATATCCATTATAAATTTTAAAAATTCATGGTACATAGCAATCCAAATTACAAAATAAGCTTTGTAATCGAAAAAAGTGGGTTTTAACTATTCTAGAACACGTGAAGATAATTCTACAAAATTAGATTTAAAGTAAACTACCTTTAATATGCATTATAAAATTAAACAAATCGTGGTACATAGGAATCCAAATTACAACATGAACTTTGTAATCGCAAATTTTTTTTTTTAAGAACACGGTGAAGATAACTCTACAAAAATTAGATTTAAAATAATCTACATTAAATATTCATTAGAAAATTCAACACTTCATGGTACATAGTAACACAAATTAAAAAACAAACATTTGAACTGAAAATAGTGCCTCGACTCACACTGAATGAGGCTGTAAACAAACCTGCTGGCAGGCAAAACGTAAATTGTTGAAATTCAGGAAGTAAACATTGCTCGTGTTCAGCACTTTTATATAAAAAGAGGATAAAATAGAAAGTGGCGTAATTGCCAAGTTATTTGTATATTAATTAGGGAATTTTGATATTATGAAATTGAGATAATCCGAGTATTTTTAGTTTTCTGTAAAAGGAAACTATTGAGAAGGCTATTTGTTTGTCGGCCTTCAGATCTCAAAATCCACAGAGGCTAGATGGCTGCAAATTGGTATGTCGATCATCCACCCTCCAACCATCAAACATACCAAATTGCAGCCCTTTAGCCTCAGTAGTTTTTATTTTATTTAAGGTCAAACTTAGCCATGATCGTGCGGCTGGCAACGATATAGGACAGGCCACCACCGTAATCATCCAAGCAAATATCTTTTTTTATTAATACTGAGAAATGAGATTTGGTGAATCGGTCCATCGAGCGAAATAAAAAATATTTATCATTCTTAATGTCTTGTGTATTGACGTTCCATGTTAATATTACTATGATTTAACGTCTAAAAGAATATTGTATTCGTATTTTTCATTTATTATTTTTTTTTTTATTTTTTTTTTTTTTTTTTTTTTTTTTTTTTGCTCTATCACAGTCCCTCAATTCGACTGGGTGGTATTTATAGTGTAGGGTTGGGCCGGTTTGCATCCTGCCTCCTTAAGATCCATCACTTTTCTTACTATGTGTGCCGTTTCTAGGATCACACTCTTCTGCATGAGTCGTGGAACTACTTCAGCCTCTAGTTTTTCTAGATTCCTTTTCAGGATCTTGGGATCGTGCCTAGTGTTCTTAATGATTATGGGTACGATTTTCCACTGGCATATCCATATCCTTCTTATTTCTATTTTCAGATCTTGATACTTATCCATTTTTTCCCTCTCTTTCTCTTCAACTCTGGTGTCCCATGGTATTGCGACATCAATGAGTGATACTTTCTTCTTGACTTTGTCAATCAACGTCACGTCTGGTCTGTTTGGCACGTATCACCCTATCCGTCCTGATACCATAGTCCCAGAGGATCTTTGCGGGATCGTTTTCTATCACATCCTCACCACCCTCAGGTTGTGCTCGTACCACTTATTACTGCAAGGTAGCTGATGTTTCTTGCACGGCTCCAGTGGAGGGCTTTTTGCCACTGAATCATGCCTCTTTTTGTACTGGTTTCTGTGCAAGTGCCGGGCATTCGCTTGCTATGTGGTTTATGGTTTTCCATTTTTCGTATTGCACTTCCTACATATGGGAGAGATGTTATTTCCGTCTATTGTTCTTTGAACATATCTGGTTCTTAGGTGGCCTGGTCTTGTGCCGCTGTTATCATTCCCTTCAGTTTCCTTCTTTAGCTCTCCCCTCTGTAGCCATTGCCATGTGTCATCGCTGGCTAGTTCTTTAGTCTGTCTCATGTATTGTCCTGTGCATTGGTTTGTTGTGCCAGTCCTCTGTTCTGTCTGTCATTCTCCTGTCTCTGTATATTTCTGGGTCTTCGTCTACTTTTATTAGTCCTTCTTCCCATGCTACTTTAGCCACTCGTCCTCACTGGTTTTCAGATATTGGCCCGCCCAGAGCTCTGTTCTCGATGTTGACGCAGTCCTCTATACTTAGTAGTCCTCTTCCTCCTTCCTTTCGTGTTATGTATAATCTGTCCGTATTTGCTCTTGGGTGTAGTGCTTTGTGTATTGTCCATATGTTTCCTGGTTTTCTGAGCTATTCTGGCGGAGTTCTGCCTCCTGTCCATTCCACTATTCCTGCGCTGTATCTGATTAACTGAAACACTGCCCATGTGTTTTATGGCTTTTTATCATATTTCTGGCGTTGAGTTTTGACTTGAGTATCGCCTTGAGTCTCTGCATATATTCTTTCCTGATCGTGTCCTTCATCTCTTGGTGTTTTATATCCCCTCCTTCCATTACTCCCAGGTATTTGTATCCTGCCTCATCTATGTGTTTGATGTTGCTCCCATCTGGTACGTTTATCCCTTCAGTTCTCGTTTACTTTGTGCCCTTTTGTATGTAGACTAAGGCACATTTTTCTATTCCAAACTCCATCCTGATGTCCCCAGATACAATCCTTACAGTCTGGATTAGGGTATCTATTTCCTTGATGCTCTTACCATACAGCTTGATGTCGTCCATTGAACATCAGTATGGTTGATTCTGTTGCCATCTTTTCTTGAGTTGGTACCCGGCATCCATCTTCTGTAGTACTTTTGTCATGGGAACTCAATAATGCTACGAAGAAGTAGTGGGGACAGTGAGTCGCCCTGGAAGATCCCTCTCGTGATATTAAACCTCTGCTAGTCTTATTCCATGAGCTTGTAAGTATTGTATTCCAGTTGCGCATTGTATTTTTTGAGGAAGCTAATGGTGTTTTCCTCTGCCCCATATCATTTTGGCAGGCTTATTAGCCATGTGTGTGGTTATCATGTCGAAGGCTTTCTTATAGTCTATCCATGCCATGCTTATGTTGGTTTTCCTTCTCCTACTGTTCTTCATTACCATTTTGTCTATCAGGAGCTGGTCTTTTGTGCCCTACACTTCCTTCTGCAGCCTTTCTGTTGGTGGGGGATGGTGTTTCTCCTCTAGGTAGTTGTATAGCCTTTCACTGATGATACCTGTTAGTAACTTCCACACCCCTTATTGGTAGGCAGGTGATAGGCCTGTAGTTAATGGCTATGTTTCCCTTACTCTTGTCTTTTTGTACTCAGGATGTTCTTCCTGTGGTCATCCATTTTGGGTGCATGGTGATTTGAGATACAATGCTGGAGTTGTTCTGCTATTCGTGGGTGTAGGCCTTGAAGTTTTTGAGCCAGTATCCATGGACTTCATCGGGACCTGGGGCTTTCCAGTTTGGCATTTTCTTTAGTTGGTGTCTGACTGTGTCTGTCGTGATCTCTGTGAATCTTTGTTTTTATTCGCCCTGTTTCTTCTTTCCTTATTATTATTCTTATTATTATTATTATTATTATTATTATTATTTATTATTTATTCAGCCGTATATATCTGGTACGTTGTCATAAAATTGATTATAAGTAGAGACAAATCCCTTATTTTTTCATATTTTTGGCAAAACAAATGGTTATTTATATTTTGGCAAGCACAAAGGTTATAAAAGATATATATATATAATATATATATATATATATATATAATATATATATATA
>NC_087212.1:364910-374910 GCF_015104395.2 Macrobrachium nipponense
CCGTTCGTTAATTTCTTATTTAATTCTCATCTGTTAATTACTATCCCTTTTCCATTTTTCTTTCCACTTTTAAACATCCAGCATTCCCTTCCATATTGTTCTAAGTTCCTTTAACATCCCGTTCCACGCTTTCGTTGTCTCTCTGTCTCTATCTCTCTCATCATTCGTTCTTCTCCCTGTCTCCCTGTTTACCAGGTCTTCTCTGCTCACCTCTACGGAACGACTGTCGTGGTAGGTCTTTAAATAAAAAATAAAATCCCACTGATTTTAGGCATCTTGAAACCTCCCAAGTGCACCTTTTCTTATCTCAATTTACCGAAGATCTTTGGCACCATTTTTCCACATCTATCTTTTGTCATAGGCTTGTGTTAGAACACCTAGCTTCTGGATTTTTTTGACAATTGTTCCAGGCACCTGGTAGCGCAGATTTTTTTTTTATATATTGTGACTTTTTATCTCAACTTATTTGATATTCCAGGCACCTAGTAGCGCAGGCTTTTTACATATTATGCCTGTCGTTAGTTGTTCAATGTTCCAGGCACCTAGTAGCGCAGATTGTATATATTATGCCTGTTATTATTAGATGATATTCAATATTCCGGGCACCTAGTAGAGCGCAGATTTTGTATATATTATGCTTGTTATATTATGCCTGTTATTATTAGATATTCAATATTCCAGGCACCTAGTGGCGCAGATTTTGTAGTAAATACTATAGTTATTCAATACTCTAGGCACTTAGTAGCTCAGATATTGCATATATTATGCCTCTTAGTATAATATTCAATATACCAGGCACTTAGTAGCGCAGATTTTGTATATATTATCCCTATTATATTTATTCTTACTCTTATGGTAATTTTAACTAGAAATCTGTGTATACATTCAAGTTGAATGAATGCAATGAATTTACGAAATATGGGTTCATGTGTGACAATTGCAAAGCACATATGAGTACATTAATTTTACGCACAGTATATAAATATACGTAGATACCTTTCAGTATTGTAATGGGTTAGTCCCGTGACCTTTATCCGTGAATATAATATTAATAATATTTAATTATTACTATTAGTCATTATTCTTGTTATACTGCTTTATCATACAGACTGCAGAAGAAGTAGAAGTCTGTGCATGCATAAGGCTGCATTTCGTCAGGCCGTAGAAACTGCAGTGACATTATTATTATTATTATTATTATTATTATTATTATTATTATTATTATTATTATTATTATTATTATTATTATTATTATTATAAATGATACAGTCTTATATTCTACAGAATAATTAGCTTATGTCAGCATTTAGAAAATGAACACTCTTTCGTATTAACTTCTCAGCTTTATTATTAATTTTTATTTTTTATTATTACTTATTATTATTTTATTATTATATTATTATTATTATTATTATTATTATTATTATTATTATTAGCTTTGATAGTCAGCTGTGTGTCTTTTTCCACTTACATTCCCGTTTTGCTTTGCTTGGCGTTACTATTTCTCCATTTCTCCTGTAACTTTGTATTTGTAGAATGAATATGCGATGATGATATATATATAAATATATATAATATATATATATATATATATATATATATATATATATATATATGTATATATATATATATATACATATATATATATATATATATATATATATATACATATATATATATATATATATATATATATATATATATATATATATATATATATATTATATGAATAATGAGAACTTAGACAACAGTTTAAACTTAAGGAGAAAGAAAGATGAAAGGACTTAACTGAGGAATCAGGGTGATCCAATTAGAGTAGACTTGCGTGTGACGTCAACAATCAGTGAACCAATCAAAGTTGTATATTTGACGTCACAATCAAGTCTATCAGGTGATCCAATGAAGGTAGATTTGTGAGACGTCACTTCCAGGGTTTATTCAATCAAAGTAGACATGTGTGACATCACAGTCAGAATGATCCAATCAAAGTAGACTTGTGTGACGTCATTCCAGGGCGAGCCAATCAGAGCATACGTGTGCGTCTGACGTCAGTATCGTGCCAATCAAATCAGGCAGGTGATTCATCTTTGATTAAGTGGAGACTCCTTGGAGGGGCTGGGTGATTACGTCACCTCTAGCGTCTAGTCTGTAGTGATAATTCATCAAGAATTGAGGAGCAGCTAATGAGTTTTTCCTTTTTTTATTTGGAAGGATCGAAAGTTGTTAGTTATAAAAAGGAAATTGTTTTTATTATGATTACGTTGTAGGGATGAGTCATTTTGGTGGTGTTTTTATTTATCATTATTATTATTATTATTATTATTATTATTATTATTATTATTATTATTATTATTATTATTATTATTATTATTAATGATAAACAGTGGACGAATATGCAAGTTCCAATTGATAATAAGAGCTATAGAGAACCATTAGGTAATTAGGCAAAGAAAAGTATGAAATTAAACTCGCCTTAAACAGACTATTTTGAATACTATCGAACTACAACCTGTTATGATTTTAATCTTGAGGGTTTTTTATTAAGGATTTTACGAATTGTAGATATAATTATGGTTATTAAAAATCTTTTTTTAATTTCAAGGCACCAAAAAATTTACTATATCAAGACCTGCATATTTATTCAATGCCATTTCGACAAATTGGCATGATAATTTATAACAATATTTATTTACAACTAGCTATAATTTTATCTCAAGGTTGTTACGAATTGAATTTATAACACTATTCATTTACAACCAGCTATAATTTTATCTCAAGGTTGCTACGAATTATATTTATAACTATTCACTTACAATCAGCTATATCTCAAGGTTGTTACGAATTGTGGATATAATTACGGTTGTTATCTCCATATGTTTTCGTTTCACAATACCAAAAATATCTGATATTAAAGCCTCCATATTTATTACACGCCATTTCGACAAACTGGAATGATAAACATGTTGGGGGCGGGGGCCGGGGGTGGGGGATATTAATATGAAAATGAGCGACCGCCGGCCTAGATTCCACCCGCTGGAAATATGTTTAATTCAATTTTTCCGATTAATGAGCGCCATACATTTCATGTTAACCATGTAAAGCTGATTGGAATCCATTCCATTTTTAGTTTTTTGTAAAAGAAAACTATTGAGATGGCTTTTGTCTGTCCGTCCGCCCTCAGATCATAAAAACTTCCAAGGCTAGAGGGCTGCAAATTGGTATGTTGATCATCCACCCTCCAATCATCAAACATACCAAATTGCAGCCCTCTACCCTCATTAGTTTTTTATTTTATTTAAGGTTAAATCTCGCCATAATCGTGCATCTGACAACGATGTAGACCAGGCCACCAACGGGCAGTGTTTAAAGATTCATGGGCCGCGGCTCATACAACATTATACCGAGACCACCGGAAGATAGATCCATTTTCAGTGGCCTTGATTACACACAATACAGAAAAATCGAGTCACTGTCATCGAATATTTTTTGACAAATTTGTTATTACGAGGCCTCGTTATCGACACTAATTATCTCATTACACTTTCATTCATTTGCCTTTCGGGAATTAATGAATCGTAAGCCTGTGCTTATAGTCATAATGAAGAATTAGTCTTTTCAATCTACGTTCGTTTGATAATCGTGAATTTAATGAATGAAAATGTTATGTAGAATGTTGGGGGGCCTTTGTATGTGTCACAAAAAGTGGACAGTGTTTTAATATGAAAACTGTCAGTTCCAAGTCTTATAATATCTATTGACGTGCATTCGAGGTTTATTATTATTATTATTATTATTATTATTATTATTATTATTATTATTATTATAGTTATATTCATTATATTATATTAACCATATTATTATTACAAAATACGAACCTATTCATCTGCAAACCCACCACGGGTCTTGAAATTCAAATTTCCAATTATTATTATTATTATTATTATTATTATTATTATTATTATTATTATTATTATTATTATTATTATTAAGATGAACCCTAAATGAACCCACCACAGGGACCATGGACTTGCTATTCAAGTTTCCAAATAATATATTATTATTATTCAAATGTTGGACCTACAGAACATCCAGTTGGAGAAAGATGATAATTATATGGCTGGGTTCTAAAAATGGAAAGTCTTTAAGGAACGCTAATCGCTCTATAAATAATCTCCGGATCTTTTGTGGATTGGAGAACAGAAACTCTGGATGAGCCCCCTTTAGTCTTAGTGGATTCCCCTGTACCCCTTCCTCCCTCCCCTCCCCTTCCTCCTCCTTGCCCCTCAAAAGGGGAGACCCTCGTATTTGAATCACCCTTTCCTCCTTGAAACGGCCATCCTTGTAACCATCTCCCCCCTTTCCCAACACCTTCTTCTTCTTCCTCAAAAGGCGGATAGGTCGTGTATGCCTCCCCCCCACCCCCCCACAAGGACCCTGGTCTCCCCCTTCCCCCTTGTAACGACCCCTCACGTAGGAATCTCCCCATTTCTCTCCCCTCTCCCTCCTGTTTCCTCTTCAGAGGGCTGCTTCTCGCACGAGTACTGAAGGACTCCCTGGAGGTGTGGGGAAGGGGAAGGGGTCCCCTCCCCCGAGTTTAAGAAAGACTTAGAACGCTGGATGGAGGGAGGGGAAGGAATGCAAGAGCTGGTTTTGAATGATGGAGAAAAATAGAGGTTTAATGGAAGGAGAAAGTCAAGTGGCGTGGAGTGTTAAAGAATGCCAGTGGAGGGTTGTAGAAGAGATATTGTTTTTTTCTTTGGCGTTGTTGTGACGGCGTTGTGGTTGCTGGGATGTTGTGATGATGGAGAGAGATGAAGCTTGAATTGTGGAAGAAGAACATTCTTCATGGAATTAATGTAAACCTCAGAATAATCCATGTGGTTGGAACTGGAAAACGTCATGGGCCTAATTACTGCATAGAATGAAACTCAAAGAATTCTCAATGCTGGTTTTAAAAATAAAAAGTATAGTTCTAATTGCTGTACAGGATTCAAATAAACCATTCGAAATCTCAATTCAGTTTTAGAGAAACAATAACCAGATCGAGTGAGGATGAGATAACTACCAGTATTAGGTCTATATTGAGATAAGGCCTAGTTTTAGATAACTACCATTAAGCCTATAATGAGATAAGGCCTTAGTTTGGCTGATTAAAATGCCTATATTTTAAGTTATATTTAAGTATGTTGTTTAATTCCCTTTCATTAGTCTGTTATTATTTCGTGATTCTGCATGAAATAATGAAATAATAGCATTTAAAGGCTCTATGTAAAATTGAAGAAGGGGTTTGTAATAAACTTTTATATGTATAACCAGCGAAGGAATAAATGTTACAGTATAACTACGAAGGAATAAATGTTATAGTCTACCTTTAAATAACCTGCGCTTATCAAAGAAAACCACCAAGACAGAAAACGAGTCAAGACGTCGCTTAAATGGGAAACCATCTTATAATACGTAGCGATTACGGTAACCCCCCCCCTTTTTCAAATTTTAGATTGAAAGAACATTTTCTTGGTGAGATAAGTAATAGTAATTCGTTTTGCACTCCATTCTAGTAGCGTTAGTAGCATTTGAAACTTCCTTAGGTAACTTGTATTAGAGAGAGAGAGAGAGAGAGAGAGAGAGAGAGAGAGAGAGAGAGAGAGAGAGAGAGAGAGAGGGACGTGTCCGTCTTAGGATCTAATAAATTCTCGAAGGTCTCAAATGAACCTGTTTCCTTAAATTAATGAAGATATGTTAACAAACGTAAAAATACATCACGAACAACAATGAAAAATTATTAATTATACATTTTTTTAGTTGGCTATCGAGGCTGACTGAATTTACAAGTTATATAATTAGTACGAAAAGTTAAATTTAGGCAAATATATGCGACACTGAAGGGGGTTGTATTCGTCTTGTGAAGTGGAGACCAAGGTTTTGTAGTGGGTTTAGTGTTTTTTTGTGGGGGGGGGGGGCCGCCGTGGCGGTGTGGGGGGGCCTATTGGTTACTGAAAGTTAACGTAGCCTATAGATAGAGGGTCTTTACAATATTGCTCCAATTTTTATTTTATGCATACATACATACATACGTCTTCATGAATGTATGCATGTTTTAAATTATGTAATTACATATACATACATTCAAGTATTTTATATGTATGGATGTGTATATGTGTTTTATATTACGTAATTATATATAATGCATACATACCTACATACATTTTATATATGTGTATGTATTGTGTTTTGTAATTATATGACCTATTTTGTATATTAGTTGAAGACTATTTCCACCCATACGTCACAATTGTATACCCATGATGTCAAATTTCCATAACTTAACCAGGAGAAAGTGACAGTTAGCCTAGGTTAACTAACGGTAAAAATGATTAAATTTTAGCATTTTATTGATAAATCTACTTTCTTTATTGCAGCCCGAGGCTCTGTGTGATATAGAACAAGTGACGTCCGCCAGAGTGAGCCGTGAGGATGAACTATCCTGCAGGGTGGAACTAACGTTGAAGGATCCCGACAAGGAGGTGAGTGTTAGGACTTTTTTTTTTCTTTTTGTTATATACTTTTTTTTTTACTCTTTCGCTTACTCGTGGAGTAAGCCTATAAACTACTTTGTTCTTCTTCTTCTTTAGGAGTAGGAAAGACCTATGGAAGAGCATAAAAAGGTCTGAAAATGGTGTTTTGCGTTGAGTTGAAGATACAGGAATTTTAGGATAGGGTATTTATGATTTATTCATTAGAAAGAAAGTGTAATCAATTAATAATGTGCAAGTTAAACAGTACAGGACAATTATTTCTAATAAGATATAGCATATTCATTTTAATTTTCGTTGGTGAAGCAAGGCTCTATTTGACCATAGATTTTAACACGTTTTAATCTACGTCAAGTTAGGAATATAATGGTTACAACTTATGCATAAAGGGAAAATCTTGCATGCATCCTGAGTAAGCTGGAGGTCGGATCACGCCTTGTTCTAATATAATCGTTCTTACATCATTTTTACCCTTTATGTCTACGAGTTTTTTTCTAGATGTTTCTTTCTTTTTAACTTGAAATGTTTAGTTTATAAACCCAACAGGGCATTCCTCTCTGGGGGGAGGGGGGGCTGGGGTAGTGCCGTCAGTCCACCTCATGCGAAGCACTGTAGGAATTACTTAAGGTTCTTTGCTTTGCCTTGTACGCTTGTTCCACACGAATAGTGGTTTATAATGATAATAATAATCCTTCAGTTTTATTCTCCCATCATACTTCCCACATAACTGGTCTTTATTCCTTCTTCGTTTCTTCTATAATGTGTTCTATCTCAATTACCCCAGCCTCACTATAATTCTTTCCCTGAGAGACCGTCTCTCCCATCTCATAACACTCCAAGGCTTAATTCGTGATTCATCTGCCTTGATCTCCCGCGGAGAGACCTTTTCGTATATTGCAAGGGAAGGAACCTTCCCTCCTTATCAGAAAATGCTCTGCAGAAACTCATCTCCCTTCTAGTTGATGGTATGGTCACTGTAATGGGAAGTGGTGGTTTTTGATGTTCCTAGGTTAATTACGAAAGGATACAGCAGAATTTTTAGTTTATTTTGTATGTACGTTCTCGGTTTTAATAATTTTTTTTATTCATGGGTAATCCCATGGTCCTCACTCATACATTTCTGTATATGCCATTGTCGCTTACTCGGGGAGTAAGCCTACAAAATACTTTGTTGTTTTTGTTCTTGTTTGGGAGATAGGAAAGGTCAGTGGAAGAGCCTTTAAAAGGTCTGAAAAATTTGTTTCACGTTGAGTTAAAGATACAGGAATTTTAGGATAGGTTATGTATGATGTATTTATTAGATTGAAAATGTAAAGGATAAATAATGAACATGTTAAACATTTAATTAATATAGCGTATTTATTTTAATTTTCGTTGGTGGAACAAAGCTCTAATTGACCATAGATTTTAGCGTGTTTTAATTTACATTAAGTTGAGAATATAATTTTTCCAACTTATGTGCGAGGCGTAAATCTTGCACGCATCCAAAGTAAGCTGGAGGTCGGATCACGCCTTGTCGTGACTGGCTGCTGTTCTCCCCATCTGATCACATGTCCAGACCATCTGAAGACTATTGTCAACACACATAACTGAAGTCTTGCTACGAGGATCATATAAGTTACATCTACTAATGCGTAGTTGACAGTAGGACTCTTCATATACATTAAATTAATTTTTAAGATAGTAGTTTAGGCTCAGAGCTTCTTTTTATTATCATACTTATTTCCTTAAGAAGGGCTTATAGCATTTTTGCCCGTTTTTATCTTTAGGCTTACAGATGTTTTCATTTTCCTTTTGCCTAAAGAAGGGTTTAGCATTTTTGCCAATTTGTTTGTATAAGCGTAGCGAATTTTTTTGGTATTTTTCTTTTTGCCTTGACAAGGGTTTAGCATTTTTTCCGTTTTGTCTCTATAGGCTTATAGAATTGTTGGTATTTTTCTCTTTGCCTTAACAAGGGTTTAGAATTTGTTCCCTTTTGTCTCCATAGGCTTAGAGAATTGCTGGCATTTTTCGTTTTACCTTAACAAGAGTTTACTCATATTTGCTCTTTGATTTATGGATTTCTCCTAGGGTATCGAAATGGAACATATTTTCAATATGAAAATTGCCAGTTTAATGGTTTTACTTGACCATGAAACATTCCATTTTGAATTAGGAAATGAGAGAGAGAGAAGGAGAAAGAGAGAGGATGGAGGACAGTCGAGGAGTCCCCTACTTGTAATTAAGGGGGGAAAAGGGGATTAAGGGAATCGACCTCAGAAACGGGCCAACTAAATGGGAGGAGGAAATTGGGGAAATAACAAATCAAGTAATTGGGGAGATGGTTACGCCCCGGATGATTGGATCTGGATAATGAGGAAAGGTCGAACTCGAGTAGGGTTAAGGATGAGGAGTGAAAAAGGGTCCTGACGTGTCACTTTATTTGATCAAGATTTATATATATATTATATATATATATATATATATATATATATATATATATATATATATATATATATATTATATATATGAATTTTTATCACATCACCTTCATTCATATAGAACATACGTTAATCTACTTGTTGGCCGAGTCTGTAACCTCACTGAAGTCTTGATTTCTCCTCTGGGGGCTGCTGGTTCGAATCTACGACAGGACGAAATCATAGTCAGCTAAAAAAATTCCCCTTCGGTTAACATATATGAAAATGTATTAATTCCGAGGTAGAGTGAATTGTATATTTAAGGACATTTTTTTAGCTTATGCAACGCATATAGATTATATATATATATATATATATATATATATATATATAGATATTATCTATTATATTTTTTTTTTTTTTTTTTTTTTTTTTTTTGCTCTATCAACAGTCATCCAATTCGACTGGGTTGGTATTTATAGTGTCCGGGGGGTCCGGGTTGCATCCTGCCTCCTTAGGGAGTCCATCACTTTTCTTACTATGTGTGCCGTTTCCGTTTCTAGGATCACACTCTTCTGCATGAGGCCACCCGGAGCTACTTCAGCCTCTAGTTTTTTTTTTTTTTCCAGATTCCTTTTCAGGGATCTTGTGATCGTGCCTAGTGCTCCTATGATTATGTGTACGATTTTCCACTGGCATATCCCATATCCTTCGTATTTCTATTTTCAGATCTTGATACTTATTTCCATTTTTTCCCCTCCTCTCTTTCTTCTTCAACTCTGGTGTTCCCCATGGTATTGCGACATCAATGAGTGATACTTTCTTCTTGACTTTGTCAATCAACGTCACGTCACGTCTGGTCTGTTTGCACGTATCACCCTATCCGTTCTGATACCATAGTCCCCGAGGATCTTTTGCCTGATCGTTTTCTATCACTCCCTCAGGTTGGTGCTCGTACCACTTATTACTGCAAGGCAGCTGATGTTTCTTGCACAGGCTCCAGTGGAGGGCTTTTGCTACTGAATCATGCCTCTTTTTGTACTGGTTCTGTGCAAGTGCCGGGCATTC
>NC_087212.1:377348-382348 GCF_015104395.2 Macrobrachium nipponense
TAGAAGATCAACCTCCAAGAAGATATTGATCAATTGCATCGTTCTGGTTAGAAATTCCAGTATGTCCTTGATTTGTATTCAACCTGTCTGTGATGAATCTGTGATGAGTTGCTGTCGTTAATTTATAGCATTCATGTCACCAAAATGTTAACAATAAGTTTGTGACCATAAATGGAAAATGAACTTTTGGCAAGTGCTGGATATTCGTATATGAATGACTGCTTAGAAATACCAATATGCTGTTGATTTGTATGCAACATGTCTGTGATATTTTTGTGATGAGTTGCCAACATATGTTGATGACATTGTATCCAAGATGTTGGTGATTAGTATGTGATGAGTTTCCGACATATATATAACATTTTAAACTTCAGGTTAGAGTTGAGATATAGAGTTGAGAATTTTAGAATAAAAGCGAAGTTCAGTGAGAACTCCATCTATACAAAGCTAGAGTCGTGTTACTCGAGAAGGAAGGAGAGCGTTCACGCGCGCACGCACACACCCACACACACGCATACCCGTATACGGAAGAACCCGAAGTTCGAAACCTTCCCATTGTTCGCTGATTCTGTTGTTGTATCTGAATGATCCCAAAAGATTTTTTAATTCGACTATTCGCAGCCCCTTTCTTCCAGACAATGTGCGTCGCGTGTTACGCCCCTCTGCCCTCTCCGTGGTTTGTTTATGTAAAAGGCGGAGTCAATAGAGCGTTAGCGGGCAAGAAGGGCGTCCACGGATGGATGGGTTCTGGATCAGGGTTATGGTGTTTTACCTTGATTGAAATGTTAGTCGTGATTTGAAAAAAAAGAAAAAATTGTTTCAGCTTCGGAAGTTTATTTTTTCGGTGGGGTTTGGATAAGGAAGTTTGTTTTCCCGGAGGAGTTTTGTTGTTTTAAAGGAAAAGTGGTTTATTATGTATTGTTGCATCGGTTCCAGACGTGAAGAAGTCTAAATATATATATATTATATATATATATATATATATAATATATATATTATATATATATATATATATATATATTATATATATATAAATTTTTTATTTACACTAACTTATCTCCTGTTACTCTTCTATGACCACGACAAATGAGACGCCAGTTTGTAGTATCAAATCAATCAATTGATTCTGGAGCAATTTCGCTAATGATGCCGTCGTAAAATTTGAAATCAACACATTAAATAATATCCTTTTATACGGGACCTACCAATTATCGATTAATTATTGGATAATTAGTTTTCCTCACTAATTAGTGATGATTGATTGATTTATTTATGGCTGCTGAAACTGGCGTTGCACTAATTAATAAACAAAAGACCCGAGGTCAACGGCTGCTTTGATATTTAGTTTTACAAAAAGCCTCTCATACAATTTTGCTCCATTAAGTTCAAGATTTTCTCTCTCTCTCTCTCTCTCTCTCTCTCTCTCTCTCTCTCTCTCTCTCTCTCGATCTTGACCTGGAACTCTAGGTCATAACCTTGGAATCTGAGGTCATGAACTGGATTCGGAGGTCTTGACCTTGGTCCCGAGGTAATGACCTCGAATCCGGAGGTCATGACCTGGATCCCGAGTTCATAGCTTGGAATCCGAGGTCATGACCAGCATCTTGAGGTCATGACCTGGATTCGGTGGTCATGACCTTGGTCTCGAGGTCGTGACCTGGATCCCGAGGTCCTGACCTGGATCCCGAGGTCATTAACCCATCCTGAAACATCCATTAGCGATATTCGATATTAATTTGTGAACTGAGCCCTGCATATATGATTATGTCCGTCCCATTGTAAAATATTTTGGCGGATTAATTAAGCGCGTAATCTCTCTCTCTCTTCTCTCTCTCTCTCTCTCTCTCTCTCTCTCCTCTCTCTCTCTCTCTCTACCAGGCTATTCAATATGCAAGAGGATTAATGTATTACCTAGGCTGTACTCGTATTAGAATTATTATTACTAGCAGGTATCTATAATGGTTTTAATCAACGGTTGTATGGAATATTATTTAAAGGGGAATATTTTAAAGGGAAAATTTTGAGGAGAATTTTAAAGGGGAATCTTTTAAAGGGAATTTTTAAGGGAAAATTTTAAGGGGATTATTTAAAGGGAATTTTGACGTGAAATTTTTTAAATGGAATATTTTTATGGAACTTTTAAAGGGAATTTTTATTGGAACATTTGAAAGGGAATATTTTTCTTTTTTTACTTTTTAAGTTGATTTTTTAAACATTTTAAGGGGGATTCTTTTTTGGAACTTTGTAAGGGTCAATTTTTTGAAACTTTTTAAGTGGATTTCTGTTTTAAAGTCTTTAGGGAAAAATTTTTTTGGAACCTTTTAAGGGGAATTTTTAAAGGAGTTTTTTAAAGGGAGACATTTTAAAGGGGATATTTTTGATTAAAGGGGAAATTTTAAGGTGAATTCTATAATGGAATCTTTAAGGGAACTTTAAAAGGGAATTCTGGAAATTTTTTTAAGGGAATTTTTTGAGAGGAAAATAAGTTTAAATGGGATATTTATAATTAAAGGGAAAATATTAAGGAGAATATTTAAGGGATATCCGAAACTCCACAACGGGGGGAAGGGGGAGGGGATGGGGGAGTTCCCCCGCCCCCAACTTAAAATGAAAGAGACGTCTCGTCCGGTCATCAAACATCGACAGAAGGAATCTCGACTCGCATATATTATGAGAGACGGGGGTCAAGTCTAGAGGGAGGGAGAGGGAGAGGGAGAGAGGATGGAAGGGGGAGGAGGCACTTTGCATAATCTGACAGTGGACCTCATTCACGAAGTAGGAGGAGGTAGGAGGGGATTAGGAGGAGGAGGAGGAGGAGGAGGAGGCGTAGGGGGAGCTCTGGACTATTGTGAATGGGCCCTTCTGTCTACCAAATGTTGCAAAAGGCTTTGCGTCATTTCTTTTATGGATGTGTGTTTGTGTTGGGTGTTTGTGTGTGTCTGTTTGTGTGTATGATTATGGCGATGAGGAAACTCCCGTGGGATGGGATGAATCGGACCTGTTTACCGCTTTGTTTGTTTGTTTTTATCTTTTTTTATATGCATGGGAGTTTTGCTTTTTTTATTCATAAAAATTTGTACATTATTTCATCATCTCTTTCACTATGGCAGAAAGGGTAATATTAGTAAATGATAATTTATGTGAAATTTTAAATATTTTTTATGGAAAAGGCATCAAAATAAACTCCTTACTTTTACATCTTCATATAAGTTGTGTTTTCTATTAAGTAGGATTTTTTTTTTATTAAGTAGGGTTTGTTTCTTATTTTCATTATTAAGCAGGATAGATTTTTTTAATTAAGTAGGATCTGTTAAGTAGAATTTTTTTGAGTAGACATTCTTTTATAAATAGAATTTTTTCATAAGTAGGGTTAGTTTTAGTTTTTTTTTTATTAAGTGAATTATTTTCTATTGAATAGGACACTTTTTTCTGTTAAGTAGGATTTTATTTTTATTAAGTAGGATTTGTTTTTTTTTTATTAATTAGGATATTTTTTATTAAGCAGTATATTTTTTTCAAAAATAGGATTTGATTTCTATTAAGTAGGATGTTTTATTTATCAAGTACGACATATTTTTATAAATAGAATTTTGTTATAAGTAGGAGTCGTTATTTTTTATTATGAAGGATTGTTTTTTTATTAATTTTTTAGAAGGAGATTTTTATTTAGTATATTTTCTGGGTAGGAATTTTTTTTATTAAGTAGTATATTTTTTCTTTTTTAGAAAGTAAGATTCATTTTATCTAAGATTCATTTTATCGTTATTGTTTCGCGGGCAAGACAGACGGCTCCCAGTCCCGATGTGGAAGTTGGTCTGCGGTTTGCAGCAGTTTGACAAGTTGTCTAATCACAGTCGGGGTTTGGAGCGTCCAAAGTGCCACAAGTTGTCGAGAGGTTCTGGAGGCTAGTTTTGTCGGGTGGAGTGACTTGGAGCCGGGGAAAATTGGTATACACACACTCAGACACAGATTTTTTTTATATGTCCTGTATCTTATAATGAAGTGAATCAATTTGAAAATCAGCTTTCAGATATTTCTTTGGTCTTAGCATCTACGGTCTTTTGAGAGAGAGAGAGAGAGAGAGAGAGAGAGAGAGATATGATGCATATTGAATAAACCACTAATTGAGCAGTCATACACTTTTAAACCTCTCCACTGATTTATCCTGAACTTTAAAATATGAATTACTTATATGAGGCTAGTTCAGACATGGGATATGAATGATGCTCTTATCTCTCTCTCTCTCTCTCTCTCTCTCTCTCTCTCTCTCTTCTCTCTCTCTCTCATGAATTAATCCTGGTTTTCAAACATTAAAATTTTTTATTTTTCTCTCTCTCCTCTCACACACACACACAATTGGCTTCACACATTCCAAATTTCTCTCTCCCTCTCTCTCTCTCTCTCTCTCTCTCTCTCTCTCTCTCTCTCTCTCTCTGTGACGCCTACACATTAGGGCAGCACGCATACAGCCAAGGAGGTGTGAAATTGTGTCAACACGCGAAAATGAGGATCCCAAAGGATACCGGGCTCCTTTTATGTAGGATTTCTCACTGGAATTTCATCAAGGCGTAATGGGATCAGCATCTCCTTTTCATTTTATTTCACGGCTGGAAGGAAGGGAAGGGGAGCGGAGAGCCCTTCCCCCACCCTAACTTCCTTTTGAGTGAAGGGGAACGCGCGGGGTAATTTCCAAATGAGTTTCGACAACCGCTAGATATTTTCTAGTTTGCTTTTCAACTTGTGGAAGTTTTTTGTTAATGCTAATTTTTTTATAGGTGTGCTTGTGTTTTGATGTTCATTTTTGTGTAAGAGTGCATATATATTAATGATATATAAATATATGAAATATATGTGTGTGTGTATTGAGGGATATGTTTTATTCATGTGTGATACCTGCTAACAGTCATTTGTAGTCAAATGAATACATATATTATATTCATAAACAAATATATGTATGCTGAATTATATTATCTTTCGCGATATCTTGTGTTCCAGCGAAC
>NC_087212.1:387348-389848 GCF_015104395.2 Macrobrachium nipponense
AAGTGTGTTTCGTTCCTGAAGGAAATTGGTGAGAAAAACATTTGGTTTTGCGAAGGAAATGAATATTTATAGAGAAATCAGTTGACTGATGCTTTTTGTAACATTTGGAAAATATTAATGAAAGGTTAAATAGCTCCTGGTAAGGAAGGAGCAATTATATGAAAAATACATCAGTGGATTGATATTTTAATAAGGAAATCAGGTGAGAAAAAGCACTTAGCGTTTCTGAAAAGATGAATATTCATAAAATATAGATCAGTGGATTGGTGCTTCTTATGACATGGGGGAGATATTGAAAGAATAATATTTGCAGTGAAAGAAAGTGTCGTAACTTTAAAAAAACAATACGTCAATTAAATAACATTTTTGATCAATCAAGAGTTTCATCAGTGGATTTTTTTTTTTTTTTTTTGTTTTTTTTTTTTTTTTTTTTTGTGGATATGTCCAGTATCAGATAGCAAAGTGATGAAGGCTTCGTCAGTGACCTTTGATGACGACCCGGGAGTGATGGGCACTCTACTACTGCGCATGCGCCTGCTCCTCGCCCCCTGCCAGATAAGAACGACCTCATGACATGTGACGCCTCGGGTCGCTCTCCTCCAGAAGAAGGCTTTTTTCCCCCTTCCCCTCCTCCTCCTCCTCCCCCTCCTGCTCTTCATCCCTCTCTCCTTAGGGTTAGTAGTCCTTCCCTCTCCCTCCCTCCACCCCCATAGTTCCTTTACACCGCCACCCCCACCCAACCCTTCCGGAATAGCTGAGCCCTGTCTAGGGGCATTCTTCAATGATGGGTATTACTTAATAGACAATGGGCAACAAACACTCCAATGCCAATAAATGTCAGTGTCCCAAAAATGCTCGGAAACACAAGCACCAGTGCAGTGAGAAACAACACGCGAAACAACAGCACTTTCAACAGCAACAGCAACAACAGCAACAACAGCACCACCACCACCACAGCACCTCCGCCCCCCAGCAGGAGAAACAGCACCTTCAGCAGAAGCTACACAGCCCTTATCACACCAATGTCGTCCACTGTGGCGGTCCGGGGTAAGTATGGGTTCAGATACTGGAAGTCGCTTTTTTGGGGAGGGAGGGGGAGAGGGGAGGTGGTTGGTAGTGGGTGGGTAGTGAGGTGAGGAGTTAAGAGGGGGGTAGGGGGGTGTTTTAAGAGGGGTGGAGTCATGGACAGATTAGATAAGGGGCCTTGTTTTTTTTTTTTTTTTTTTTTTTTTTTTTTTTAAATGAAAAGTGACTCTCTTACTTATCTTTTGTTTTGTCCAGCTGAATTTATCTGTTTGTAGGTGCATATGTATTTGTATATGTGTATATAATTATATATGTATACACATTTATAAATATGTTTATATACATACATATATATTTATACATATTTATATATATGTATATATCTATCTATATTGTTTCATTACCATATTTGTAAATACTTGTATGTATAAAAATCAATATACATTAATGATCGTGTATATCCATACATAGATATGCAGATTATTCTGCAAAAAAAAAAAAAAAACTTTCAAAATGACTTGACTCTCCCTATTGCTATCAAAATTTAATCTATACAAGTCTATTTCCTTTTTTGCTATTGTCTTTTATAATTTATCCAAACCACCTTTCAGTGAAATTAGAATTAAGCCTCTAACTCCAGCAGAATTGATTCACGTTTGTCGACGTGTGAAGGAATAGCTTGAATGGAGGTGTCAAGGACAACCTCAAGTCCTGTAGGCTAACAATAGTCGAGAAGAACATCTGTTATTCGCTGCGCACTTGTCTTTGTTGGCCTTTGTTCCGCTGCAGGTGTGATCTGAGAGGTTCAGTCGCCCATCCTTGAGTGAGGCTCGTCTGAGTTTGAAATTGCTTTTATTTTATGAGGTTTTGTTGTGGTCTATGTTTGCTTTTCTTTTTTTGGGGGGGAGTCTTTTTATACTGTACTATAAGACTATAGATATGTATTTGTGGTATATTCTGTAATTGAGTTGATTATTCTGAATAATTGAGTTGTTTATTATTTTATTTGAATAATTTTATCTTAGATCATGAATAGATTATTTGATTTTTATTATATATTTGACTTTGTTGTGTATAATTCTTGTATATTTTTTCTAAATCGTAGTTGAATTTGAATGATCTGATAACATGAAACAACCTTAATTTAAGGTTTTATTACTCGACATCACATCTCTAAATAACATAGTATGAATATTTACATAACAGGTAAGTAATATGATCCAAGGGTAAAATATCCTTATAGGATTATAAACAATGGGATTATCTCTAAAGAAACTTTATTTTAGTCACATCAGAGTTTGACCTTATTGATTTAAATCTGCCATATTGTAATCCGCTAATGATTTTTTTCTCTTTTTACTTTTACAGGTAAGTGTCGAAATGCTTCTTGATGTCCAGAGTACCAGAACGTTTGTAAGTATTGCAAACCTCTGTTTAAATTTTAAATCGTAAGATAATATTGAGAGATGCTGTA
>NC_087212.1:397348-399848 GCF_015104395.2 Macrobrachium nipponense
AAACCCAATTATATATTTGTTTAAAAGTTTTAAATGACAAAAGGCAGAATTGCCTCATAATAGTAATCACGTCTGGTAAATTTTGCCAGAGAGAGAGAGAGAGAGAGCGAGAGAGAGAGAGAGAGTGTGTGTGTGTGTGTGTGTACAGAATATCCAAAAGTGTCTACTTTATCATTTTTTGGAGAGAGTCCATGGAATATCCAAAATTTTTTCCTTTATAATTTTTTCTATAGATGAGAGAGAGAGAGAGAGAGAGCAGGGAGAGAGAGAGAGAGAGAGAGAGAGAGAGAGAGAATGCATCAATTATGGCATGGCGTTGATTATAGAAGTTTCTGTCAATATTTGATCGCTGGAGTCTCCTGTGGGGTGAGGCAGAAGCTGCTTTGAATCTATCATAGAAGAGAGAGAGAGAGAGAGAGAGAGAGAGAGAGAGAGAGAGAGAGAGAGAGAGAGAGAGAGAGAAGCCATTTTGTCCCTCCCTTTGTTGTCAGCCTCGTATGTAATTTCCTCCCGAGATTCATCAAGTTGGTTCAATAGATTCAGATCGCTGTTCCGCTGATGATTCATTATTTTCTGCTTCATTGTTCGTCAGACCAGATAGTCAGTTTTGGGCCTTTTCGAATCGTCGACAATGATTCGCCATTCACAGTGATTCTCCCGTTCCAATCCCCAAAATTGAATCACGGTGCTTGTATAGCAGTAGTGCGTGCTTCGTTGGAGAGAGGGAGGTGACAGATTGCCGTCATTCACGCTTTTGCAATCCCCAACATTGATTCTCAATAAAAGTAAAAATTCTTAAGCTGGATTGGAGGAAGGGTGGTGAAATTTGGTGGAGGTTTTGGGTGTTGTCCGGTGGTGTTGGTAATGGGGGTGTCGCCAATGATTTGACAGTGATTCGGTCGTTCCAATCTCCAATATTGATTCATAGTACAGTTATAGGTGTGCATGCTGATTTTGAGAATAGATGGAGAAATTTGGTGGAGATTATGGCTGTTGTCAACAATGATTCGGCAGTGATTCAAGCTTTTCCAATCCCCAACATTGATTCACATAACATGTATGGTGTGGCGTTAGTGTCAACCTTGATGCGACAGTGATTCGCTCCATCTAATCCCCAACATTGATTCACAATGCTGGTGTTGGTGATTGGGGAGTCAACAGTGATTTGACGACACTGATATACGCGTTCATATCACCATCACTAATTCACAAAGCAGGTATGGGGACGTATGCTTGGTTGGTGAAGGGAAGGCTGTGACAGATTGCTTGCGTTTTTTGCTTTCGGAAATCATTATTATGCTGACGTTGTATTGCCTGACGCGTGGAATACTTGAAGACCCCGAGAATATTATGTTTACATGTTCAGTTTGTGACTGCGAAGGTTTCCATATCATTTATTTATTATTTTACAAATTTGAATTTGGAAGAGAGCTGTGTAAAACATTATATTGCGTTTAACAATTCGTTTGTGCTTTTAAGGAAAAGTACGTATGCATGCATTTTGGAAATTCAACTAGGAGTCTTCTTGTCTTAACAACCTCTCTCTCCTCTCTCTCTCTCTCTCTCTCTCTCTCTCTCCATTGGTTGCCGCTTTATACTTTTTTTATTTTGCTTTTTATATGCAATTCTCTCTAACTCTCTTTCATTTATTGATTTTCCTTTTTATATGCAACCTCTCTCTCTCTCTTTCTCTCTCTCTCTTAAACCCACAGACCAATTGTCCACAGGAAAGCCGTATTTGGTGTGAATGGAGCTGTTGGTTAAATATCGAGCCTGGTTTCCTTTGCCCAAAACCTTTGCAATATCGGCAACCTTTGATGTCTGGATGCAAGGGCAAATGGATCAATTTGGTGTCGTACTGTAGGGCGTCTTCTCGGTGCAGTGATTTTGTAATTATTAAATTGACCACACAACTGAGGCCGTAAGGAGTGGCAACAGATCACTAATTGGGCAGGAAATTGAACGGAACGAGAGGGGAAAACACTGGCTCGCCAAAGTGTCCGCAGAAACAGATAATGGGTCAGCTACAGCTTCACGCTCCCCTGAATATGAGATGATATCCTCCTCTCTGTATCCCGTTCATTTGCATAACTGGTGCTGCATGCTTTCTCCCAGTTTTAGCTCAGAACTTGCTTAAATAGTCCCGCGTTTCATTCTGGCTTTGGGAATTATTTTAGTGTGCGTATGGGACCATTTTCTTATTTTTTTTTCAGATATTTCTCTCTAACATAGTTTTCGTTCAGTTTTTGCGTATTTTTCAGATATATTTTACTTTTGGAAACAGATTATGAAGTGATTTTATTAACTTACGCTTTTGGTATTTTGACATTAGCTCAAATATCCTATTAAATGAGCATGTTGAGACTATTTGTGATTTTTAGAATAAAAGCTAAGTTAGGTACAAAAATGCTGCATACGTGTGTTTGTGTATGTGTTTGAGAGAGAGAGAGAGAGAGAGAGAGAGAGAGAGAGAGAGAGAGAGAGAGAGAGAGAGAGAGAA
>NC_087212.1:409848-422348 GCF_015104395.2 Macrobrachium nipponense
AAAATAAATTCATAAACAAATATATAACTCTTGTCATCGGAAGGTGTACATATTTATGCATACAGCCCAGTCGTCACAAAAAGCAAAGGTCAACGCTCCTAAACCCATGTAACAAACAAGAGACAAGCTTTTTATTATGGCACCTTGATAAAGTAGGCGAGACGTCTGCTAGTTGCAGACCGATCGTGGGAGGTCTTGGTCATGGGGGGATGGGGGTTGGGGGAATAGGGGGAGGGGACGGTTGGATGTTTGCGTGTTGGCTGGCTGAGGAGATCTGCCCGTGTAGATCGATCTGTAGGTAGCCAATGTTGTTGGTAGAGAGAGAGAGAGAGAGAGAGAGTTTATGCAGTAGCGTCTTTTTGGTAGCCAGTGGATTTGGTAACGTGAGAGAAAGAGAGAGAGAGACAGAGAGTTTCTCCAGTGGTGTTTTTTTATTCTGTTTGAATTCCAGACTTGCGTGTAGACTATGAGGGCTTCTTTCTATCAATTTTTTTCTCTTGTTGAATTCCTTGTATCCAGGAATCATATTTTCGTAGATATTGTTGATGTTTAAATTCCTTTTAACCTGGGATATTATTTTCATCCCTATTGTTGTTAATCTGTATTTTGTTCTATCTATTTATTAATTTTTTTCCAATAACTTGTCTCTTCTTTCTCTGTTTTCTTTTACCTTCTGTTACTCCCACTAATAATAATAATAATAATAATAATAATAATAATAATAATAATAATAATAATAATAATAATAATAAATGTTGAAATTCCTTTCCACCTGGAATCGCATGGAATCGTATTTCCATTCCTATTGTTGATGTTGACATCCCAAGTAACCAGGAATCGTATTTTCATTCCTGTTGTTAATCTTGACATTCCTTGTAACCAGGGAACGTGCGGAATCGTCTATTCCTTCCTGTTGTTGATCTCGACATTCCTAGTAACCGGGGACCAATTTATTTACTGTAATTCGTAAACATTTAAATTGCCCAGACCCATAGAGTCTTGGAACAGAAACAGAAAGAATTGCAACAATTGCAAACCAAGAATAGCAGACCTGTTTGTCATTACTTACTCTTGCCCTCATTTATAAGTCTGCAGCGTACGATCCAAGCGAATTCCCATACGAAGTCGCGCATTCGCGAGCGCGCACACCCCCTGATCGCCCTTCTATTAAAGTGCCGTGGTATCAGCCATGGATTATTGCCATCCGCACAGGTTGATGTATTGCCTTCGTGCACGAAGTGTTTTACCCTGCAAGTGCACGATGACAGTTCCTCCTCTGTGGCTGAAGTTGCTTTCGACCAGGTGTTTGCAATATGCTTTCTTCAGTGTTGTGGGAGACTGCTTTGTAATGAGCTTTCTTCAATGTGTTTTAGAGACTTTTCTGTGCAATATGCTTTCTTCAATGCTGTGGGAAACTGCTTTGTAATAAGATTTCTTTTAATGCTTTTTAGGGACTTTACTTTGTAATGAGCTTTATTTAATGTTTTGGGAGACTTTGCTTTGTATTAAGCTTTCTTCAATGCTTTTTAGAGACTTTGCTTTGTATTAAGCTTTCTTCAATGCTTTTTAGAGACTTTGCTTTGTAATGAGCTTTCTTTAATGCTTTTAGAGACGTTGCTTTGTAATAAGATTTTATTTATGTTTTTGGAGACTTTGCTTTGTATTAAGCTTTCCTTAATGCTTTGGGAGATATTTCTGTGTAATAATCTTTCTTCAATGTTTTAGAAGGCCTTCCTTGTTGAGAACTTGACTGAAATATAAAATTAAGTTAAAAAATAAAGTTCATTTCCGAATACGTTCATAATATTTGGATTCAAAAATTAAAATTGCATTGTTTAGCATTCAAGGTTAAATTAAAAATCTAATTTATGTCCTATTACCCTCTGGTCTTTCTTTCAGATGACAACCACATTCTTTGGAAGCTTGAATTTCAAGTCAGTGGTGGGCGAGGGCGGGGGGAGCACCCCCACCCACATTCCCCAACCCATGATGGCTTGTTCCATGGGAATAATGTTCATCTTTGAATAATAATTAATAATTATATTTTCTTTGGAAGTTTGAATGTGAAGTCAGTGGCTCATGTAGGCTTGTTCTATATGAATAGGGTTCACTCCTGAATAATAATAATAATAATAAAATAATAATAATAATAATAATAATAATAATAATATTATTTATTATGAATCATGCCTCTTTTTGTACTGGTTCTGTGCAAGTGCCGGGCATTCACTTGCTATGTGGTTTATGGTTTCACTTTTCGTATTGCACTTCCTACATATGGGAGAGATGTTATTCCGTCTATCGTACTTTGAACATATCTGGTTCTTAGGGCCTGATCTTGTGCCGCTGTTATCATTCCTTCAGTTTCCATTCTTTAGCTCTCCCTCTGTAGCCATTGCCAATTGTCATCGTGGCTAGTTCTTTAGTCTGTCTCATGTATTGTCCATGCATTGGTTTGTTGTGCCAGTCCTCTGTTCTTCTGTCTTTCTCCTGTCTCTGTATATTTCTGGGTCTTCGTCTGCTTTTATTAGTCCTTCTTCCCATGCACTCTTTAGCCACTCGTCTTCACGGTTCAGATATTTGCCCCAGTGCTCTGTTTTCGATGTTGACGCAGTCCTCTATACTTAGTAGTCCTCTCCTCCTTCCTTTCGTGTATGTATAGTCTGTCCGTATTTGCTCTTGGGTGTAGTGCTTTGTGTATTGTCATATGTTTCCTGGTTTTTCTGATCTATGCTGCGGAGTTCTGCCTTCGTCCATTCCACTATTCCTGCGCTGTATCTGATTACTGGCACTGCCCATGTGTTTATGGCTTTTATCATATTTCGGCGTTGAGTTTGACTTGAGTATCGCCTTGAGTCTCTGCATATATTCTTTCCTGATCGTGTCCTTCATCTCTTGGTGTTATATCTCCTCCTTCCATTATTCCCAGGTATTTGTATCCTGTCTCATCTATGTGTTTGATGTGTTCCCATCTGTAGCTTTATCCCTTCAGTTCTCGTTACTTTGCCTTTTTTGTATGTTGACTAAGGCGCATTTTTCTATTCCAAACTCCATCCTGATGTCCTCAGATACAATCCTTACAGCTGGATTAGGGTATCTTATTTCCTTGATGCTCTTACCATACAGCTTGATGTCGTCCATGAACATCAGATGGTGATTCTGTTGCCTCTTTTCTTGAGTTGGTACCCGACATCCATCTTCTGTAGTACTTTGTCATGGGAATCATGGCTACTACGAAGAGTAGTGGGGACAGTGAGTCGCCCTGGAGAGATCCCTCTCCTGAAGAAAGTATCACTCAAGAAGAAAGTATCACTCATTGATGTCGCAATACCATGGGACACCAGAGTTGAAGAGAAAGAGAGGGAAAAATTGGATAAGTATCAAGATCTGAAAATAGAAATAAGAAGGATATGGGATATGCCAGTGGAAATCGTACCATAATCATAGGAGCACTAGGCACGATCCCAAAATCCCTGAAAAGGAATCTAGAAAAACTAGAGGCTGAAGTAGCTCCAGGGACTCATGCAGAAGAGTGTGATCCTAGAAACGGCACACATAGTAAGAAGAGTGATGGACTCCTAAGGAGGCAGGATGCAACCGGAACCCCACACTATAAATACCACCCAGTCGAATTGGAGGACTGTGATAAAAAAAAAAACAAAAAAAAAAAAAAAAAAAAAAAAAAATTATTATTGATTATTATTATTATTATTTATTAAAGCCAAACTGGAAAGCCCAGGTCCCGATGAAGTCCATGGATACTGGCTCAAAACTTCAAGGCCCTACACCCACGAATAGCAGAAACAACTCCAGCATTGTATCTCAAATCACCAAGCACCAAATGGATGACCACAGGAAGAACATCCTTAGTACAAAAAGACAAGAGTAAGAGAAATATAGCCATTAACTACAGGCTATCACCTGCCTACCAATAATGTGGAAGTTACTAAACAGGTATCATCAGTGAAAGGCTATACAACTACCTAGAGGAGACAAACACCATCCCCCACCAACAGAAAGGCTGCAGAAGGAAGTGTAGGGGCACAAAAGACCAGCTCCTGATAGACAAAATGGTAATGAAGAACAGTAGGAGAAGGAAAACCAACCTAAGCATGGCATGGATAGACTATAAGAAAGCCTTCGACATGATACCACACACTGGCTAATACAATGCCTGAAAATATATGGGGCAGAGGAAAAATACCATCAGCTTCCTCAAAAATACAATGCGTAACTGGAATACAATACTTACAAGCTCTGGAATAAGACTAGCAGAGGTTAATATCAGGAGAGGGATCTTCCAGGGCGACTCACTGTCCCCACTACTCTTCGTAGTAGCCATGATTCCCATGACAAAGTACTACAGAAGATGGATGCCGGTACCAACTCAAGAAAAGAGGCAACAGAATCAACTATCTGATGTTCATGGACGACATCAAGCTGTATGGTAAGAGCATCAAGGAAATAGACCCTAATCCAGACTGTAAGGATTGTATCTGGGGACATCAGGATGGAGTTTGGAATAGAAAAATGCGCCTTAGTCAACATACAAAAAAGGCAAAGTAACGAGAACTGAAGGGATAAAGCTACCAGATGGGAGCAACATCAAACACATAGATGAAAACAGGATACAGATACCTGGGAATAATGGAAGGAGGGGATATAAAACACCAAGAGATGAAGGACACGATCAGGAAAGAATATATGCAGAGATCAAGGCGATACTCAAGTCAAAACTCAACGCCGGAAATATGATAAAGCCATACACATGGGCAGTGCCAGTAATCAGATACAGTGCAGGAATAGTGGAATGGACGAAGGCAGAACTCCGCAGCATAGATCAGAAAACCAGGGGAAACATATGACAATAACACAAAAGCACTACACCAAGAGCAAATACGGACAGACTATACATAACACGAAAGGAAGGAGGGATGAGGACTACTAAGTATAGAGGACTGCGTTAACATCGAAAAACAGAGCACTGGGGACAAATATCTGAAAACCAGTGAAGACGAGTGGCTAAAGAGTGCATGGGAAGAAGGGACTAATAAAAGTAGACGAAGATCCAGAAATATACAGAGACAGGAGAAAGACAGAAAGAACAGGACTGGCACAACAAACCAATGCACGGACAATACATGAGACAGACTAAAGAACTAGCCAGCGATGACAATGGCAATGGCTACAGAGGGGAGAGCTAAAGAAGAAAAACTGAAGGAATGATAACAGCGGCACAAGATCAGGCCCTAAGAACCAGATATGTTCAAAGTAGATAGACGGAAATAACATCTCTCCCATATGTAGGAAGTGCAATACGAAAAATGAAACCATAAACACTAGCAAGTGAATGCCCGGCACTTGCACAGAACCAGTACAAAAAGAGGCATGATTCAGTGGCAAAAGCCCTCCACTGGAGCCTGTGCAAGAAACATCAGCTACCTTGCAGTAATAAGTGGTACGAGCACCAACCTGAGGGAGAAATGTATAGAAAACGATCAGGCAAAGATCCTCTGGGATATGGTATCAGAACGGATAGGGTGATACGTGCAAATAGACCAGACGTGCCGTTGATTGACAAAGTCAAGAAGAAAGTATCACTCATTGATGTCGCAATACCATGGGACACCAGAGTTGAAGAGAAAGAGAGGGAAAAAAATGGATAAGTATCAAGATCTGAAAATAGAAATAAGAAGGATATGGGATATGCCAGTGGAAATCGTACCCATAATCATAGGAGCACTAGGCACGATCCCAAGATCCCTGAAAAGGAATCTAGAAAAAACTAGAGGCTGAAGTAGCTCCAGGACTCATGCAGAAGAGTGTGATCCTAGAAACGGCACACATAGTAAGAAGAGTGATGGACTCTAAGGAGGCAGGATGCAACCCGGAACCCCCACATATAAATACCACCCAGTCGAATTGGAGGACTGTGATAGAGCAAAAAAAAAATAAAAATAAAAAAATAATAATATTGGTGAAGAAGTACGCAATGGTGTCAGATAAATATATATCAAAATTACATACTTTCGTATATATTTGCAAAATATATTTACACTGACGCCATTGTCAGTTTCTTCACCATTTCGTCGACTCATGCAATTATCAAATTTTGATATAAATAATAATAATAATAATAATAATAATAATAATAATAATAATAATAATAATATAATAATAATAATAATAATAATAATAATAATAACAACAATGCTTCAAATAGGGTCAAGGTTGACGCATTCATGTGACTGTTAAATTAAAAGTTTAGTTTTTTTTTCTTTCTTTCTTTTTATTGTTTTTTTTTTTTTTTTTTGAAAAGAATAAGCCACGGTGATTTCCATTCCAATTTTTTTCCCTCATCGTATAGTATATTGTTTCGATGTTGTTTTGACATAATGTTGTTGCTGGCGTTGTTGCTTTGATGGTTATAATGACGCGTCTGCCTCTCAAATTTGTTTTTCTCGAAAATAGATTTCAGCTATATATATAAAATTTTTTAGAGAGAAAATTTTATTGGAAATACCACAGCTCCATTAAAATTGATGGCTCCAATTAAGGCAGAAGGTTCATTAGTTGAGAGAGAGAGAGAGAGAGAGAGACCGAGAGAGAGAGAGAGAGAGAGAGAGAGAGAGAGAGAGAGGCTTGATAATGCCCTCTTGCCACTCTAGAAAACATAAATTTACACACACAGCTATGTATGTATATATATATATATATATATATATATATATATATATATATATATATATATATATATAAAATGATGAGAGAGAGAGAGAGAGAGAGAGAGAGAGAGAGAGAGAGAGAGAGAACTAATGAGCAAATATGTTCATGTTAATCAGTGCTTTTATTCCATGACAAAAGGAAAATATTATAAGTATCATCACCGCCTGTGAAGTCAAGATTGCTCACAGTAGGCCACCAGTGAAACAATATACCCTTCTTATTAATCATTATTGGGTAATTTACCTGCAGACCCACTCCATATTGACCCAGATTCCCCCACTAGGGAGGTTCATTAGTGAGTTTGAGAAGGTGGGGGAGGATTGTGTTACAGTGATTGTAATTGTAGTTTGGGTAGAATGGAGCCATTGGTCCATCTGGAAGTGAGCGAAAATATGAAATATTTTAGACAATAATATTTGCAAAGTGAAATATATTAGAAAAAGTTGTCAGAGTCAAATATGTTAGAAAATAATATTTGAAAGGTTAGATTTATTAGAAAATAATATTTGAAAAGTCATACATATTAGAAAATAATATTTTCAAGGTCAAATATCTTAGAAAAGTATATTTGAAAAGTCAAATATATTAGAAAATAATATTCTCAAAGTCAAATATATTAGAAAATAGTATTTGAAAAGTCAAATTTATTAGAAAATATCCTTTTCAAAGCCAAATATATTAGAAAATAATATTTGAAAAGTCAAATATATTAGAAAATAATATTTGAAAAGTTAAATATATTAGATAATAATATTTCCTAAGTCAAATATACTAGAAAATAATATTTTCAAAACCAAAATATATTAGAAAATAATATTTAGAGTGTCAAATATACTAGAAAATAATATTTACAAGGTCAAATATCTTAGAAAATTATATTTGAAAAGTCAAATATATTAGAAAATAATATTTTCAAAGTCAAATATATTAGAAAATAGTATTTGAAAAGTCAAATTTATTAGAAAATATCCTTTTCAAAGCCAAATATATTAGAAAATAATATTTGAAAAGTCAAATATATTAGAAAATAATATTTGAAAAGTTAAATATATTAGAAAATAGTATTTTAAAAGTCAAATATATTAGAAAATAATATTTTCAAAACCAAATATATTAGAAAATAATATTTAGAGTGTCAAATATATTAGACAATGATATTTGCAAAGTTATATGTGTTAGAAAATATTTTCAAAGTCAAATATATTATTAGAAAATACTATTTGAAAAGTTAAATGTTTTTGAAAATAATTTCAAAGTCAAATATATAAGAAAATAATATTTGAAAAGTCAAATATATTAGAAAATAATATTTTCAAAGTCAAATACATTAGAAAATAGTATTTTCCAAGTTAAATATATTAGAAAATATTCTTTTCAAAGCCAAATATATTAGAAAATTATATTTGAAAAGTCAAATATATTAGAAAATAATATTTGAAAAGGCAAATATATTAGAAAATAGTATTTTTAAACCCAAAGATATTAGAAAATTATATTTGAAAAGTCAAATATACTAGAAAATAATATTTGAAAAGTTAAATAAATTAGGAAATAATATTTGAAAAGTCAAATATATTAGAAAATAATATTATCAAAATCAAATATATTAGAAAATAATATTTGAAAAGTCAAATATATTAGAAAATAACAATTATGGAATGGACATTTCAAGACAGATATAGCAGAAGTAGGCTCATTAAGAATAGCAACCACGACTAGTGATTAGGCAGAGAATTAAATTTTTAAAGATTTTTTTTTTTTTAGGTTTGCAAAGAGGATATTTAGGCTGCCAAAGTAATTACGAAATCAGCTATTCTAGTTGCAAACAGCTGGAGTACAGGCTTTCATAAACAGCGACTATGTCTAGGGATTAAGCAGAGGAGGAGGGGGAGGAGGAGGAGGAGGAGGAGGAGAACTTAAAAACAATTCACAGATGTTGTCGCTATTGAAAGTGGGGTTGTGACAAGAACACAAACCTTCACAAATGAAACTGAAAATTCCCGGAGCCTCTTTGTTGTCATTCTTAATAAAAAAAAAATTAAAATAAAACCAGAACGAACTCCCTTTAAAAAAAGTGGAAATGGGGGGCCGGGTAAGGGGGGGCTGTGTTGGGGGAAAGTGGTTTTAAAATAAGAAATCTTACTCTGAAGCTTTCAATATTCACGATGCTAATTCCTGAGGGAGGGTGGGGGGGAGATAGGAATATAAGGCAGGAGGCTGTATATCATCCTCTAAGGGCGAGAGTCCAGCTGCGCATACCCAGGATGGCGCCCTTAAGGACATGGGAAAAAAAAAGATAAGAGAAGAAGAGGTTAAAGACAGGAAAAAACGGATGAGGGAATGATAAAAATTTGGGGTTCCCCATTTGTTGCCCGGGAGTTTTCTCTCAGGGTTTATTAAGAATCGGGATGAGAGAGAGAGAGAGAGAGAGAGAGAGAGAGAGAGAGAGAGAGAGAGAGAGAATGATGATTTTTTTCTTCCTCGGTAGATACGCCCTAATTATTTTTGAACTTCACTTTCGACGAATGCAAATGGACCGTTTATCAGAGGAAGAAAAAGGTCATGTGACTTGAAAGGAGGAAGAGAGAGAGAGAGAGAGAGAGAGAGAGAGAGAGAGAGAGAGAGAGAGAACCGTGCTTTGTTGTCTCCTAATGTGAAGTATTTATAAAGGATTAACTGACAGAAAAATAAGATTCCAGTCGAAAACAATATTCGATATCTTCCAATATGAACTGAAGAGTGACCTTCGCTGTAATGCCCCTTTAACTCATAAATAGCTCTCTCTCTCTCTCTCTCTCTCTCTCTCTCTCTCTCTCTCTCTCTCTCTCTCCATAACAATGGTTTAGGAATGTTGATTTATTGAATATATTAACAAGAGACAACCGGATCTGTCATTGTTACTCAGTCATGTATTATAGCTTGAGAGAAGAGGGAATGCGATATTATTTATTTGGCTCTCTCTCTCTCTCTCTCTCTCTCTCTCTCTCTCTCTCTCTCTCTCTCAAGCACACATACACACACAGGCAAGATGTATGCAGATCTTTTATAATAATTGGTAGCTCTTAAATGTATTCTCTCTCTCTCTCTCTCTCTCTCTCTCTCTCTCTCTCTATCTCTCTCTCTCAAACTAATCGATGGAGCTTTGATTGTAGGCAAAATTAATGTTGTATAGATATCAAGTAAAAAATATTTCTCATTATTATTATTATTATTATTTTTTTTTTTTTTTTTTTTTTTTTTTTTGCTCTATCACAGTCCTCTAATTCGACTGGGTGGTATTTATAGTGTGGGTTCCGGGTTGCATCCTGCCTCCTTAGGAGTCCATCACTTTTCTTACTATGTGTGCCGTTTCTAGGATCACACTCTTCTGCATGAGGCCCGGAGCTACTTCAGCCTCTAGTTTTTCTAGATTCCTTTTCAGGGATCTTGGGATCGTGCCTAGTGTCTCCTATGATTATGGTACGATTTCCACTGGGCATATATCCCATATCCTTCTTATTTCTATTTCAGATCTTGATACTTATCCATTTTTCCACCCTCTCTTTCTCTTCAACTCTGTGTCCCATGGTATTGCGACATCAATGAGTGATACTTTCTTCTTGACTTTGTCAATCAACGTCACGTCTTGTCTGTTTGCACGTATCACACTATCCGTTCTGATACCATAGTCCAGAGGATCTTTGCCTGATCGTTTTCTATCACGCCTCCTTCAGGTTGGTCGCTCGTACCACTTATTACTGCAAGGTAGCTGATGTTTCTTGCACAGGCTCCAGTGGAGGGCTTTTGCCACTGAATCATGCCTCTTTTTGTACTGGTTCTGTGCAAGTGCCGGGCATTCACTTGCTATGTGGTTTATGGTTTCATTTTTTCGTATTGCACTTCCTACATATGGGAGAGATGTTATTTCGTATATCATACTTTGAACATATCTGGCTTGCTTAGGGCCTGATCTTGTGCCGCTGTTATCATTCCTTCAGTTTCCTTCTTTAGCTCTCCCCTCAGTAGCCATTGCCAATTGTCATCGCTGGCTAGTTCTTTAGTCTGTCATGTATTGTCCGTGGCATTGGTTTGTTGTGCCAGTCCTCTGTTCTTTCTCTTTCTCCTGTCTCTGTATATTTCTGGGTCTTCGTCTACTTTTATTAGTCCTTCTTCCCATGCACTCTTTAGCCACTCGTCTTCACTGTGGTTTTCAGATATTGCCCAGTGCTCTGTTTTCGATGTTGACGCAGTCCTCTATACTTAGTAGTCCTCTCCCTCATTCCTTTCGTGTTATGTATAGTCTGTCCGTATTTGTCTTCTGTAGTGCTTTGTGTATGTCATTTGTTTCCTGGTTTTCTGATCTATGCTGCGGAGTTCTGCCTTCGTCCATTCACTATTCCTGCGCTGTATCTGATTACTGGCACTGCCCCATGTGTTTATGGGCTTTTATCATATTTCGGCGTTGAGTTTGACTTAAGTATCGCCTTGAGTCTCTGCATATATTCTTTCCTGATCGTGTCCTTCATCTCTTGGTGTTTTATATCTCCTCCTTCCATTATTCCCAGGTATTTGTATCTGTTTCATCTATGTGTTTGATGTTGCTCCCATCTGGTAGCTTATCCCTTCAGTTCTCGTTACTTTGCCTTTTTGTATGTTGACTAAGGCGCATTTTTCTATTCCAAAACTCCATCCTGATGTCCCCAGATACAATCCTTACAGTCTGGATTAGGGTATCTATTTCCTTGATGCTCTTACCATACAGCTTGATGTCGTCCATGAACATCAGATGGTTGATTTTGTTGCCTCTTTTCTTGAGTTGGTACCCGGCATCCATTTCTTCTGTAGTACTTTTGTCATGGGAACGGTCATGGCTACTACGAAAGAGTAGTGGGGACAGTGAGTCGCCCATGGAAGATCCCATCTCCTGATATTAAACCTCTGCTAGTCTTATTCCAGAGCTTGTAAGTATTGTATTCCAGTTGCGCATTGTATTTTTGGAGGAAGCTGATGGTATTTTTCCTCTGCCCCATATATTTTCAGGCATTTCTATTAGCCATGTGTGTGGTATCATGTCGAAGGCTTTCATATAGTCTATCCATGCCATGCTAGGTTGGTTTTCCTTCTCCTACTGTTCTTCATTACCATTTTGGTCTATCAGGAGCTGGTCTTTTGTGCCCCTACACTTCCGTTCTGCAGCCTTTCTGTTGGTGGGGGATGGTGTTTGTCTCTTAGGTAGTTGTATAGCCTTTCACTGATGATACCTGTTAGTAATTCACACTTATTGGTAGGCAGGTGATAGGCTGTAGTTACTGGCTATATTTCCCTTACTCTTGTCTTTTTGTACTAAGGAGGTTCTTCCTGTGGTCATCCATTTGGCGTGCTTGGTGATTGTTTGAGATACAATTGCTGGAGTTGTTCTGATATTCGTGGGTGTAGGGCCTTGAAGTTTTTGAGCCAGTATCCATGGACTTCATTCGGGACCTGGGGCTTTCCAGTTTGGCATTTTCTTTAGTTGGTGTCTGACTGTGTCTGTCGTGATCTCTGTGAATCTTTGTTTTATTCTCCCTGTTTCTTCTTCCTTGACTTCCTGGAGCCCATGTTGCATGTTGTTGTGTGATACCGGATTGCTCCATATGTTTTCCCAGAGTCTCTTACTTGGTTCGGCTTCAGGAATTCTGGGTGGTTGTCTTCCCCTTTTAGTTGGCTGTATAGTCTTTTCTGGTTGGTTCCGAATAGTTTGTTCTGTTGGTATCCCTTATTCCTGTTCATGTACCGTTGGATCTTGTGTGCTTTGG
>NC_087212.1:437348-452348 GCF_015104395.2 Macrobrachium nipponense
GAGAACTAGGTTTCGAGTTGCCAGTTTGGACATATTGTTGCAAATTTCGTCAAATTTAATATGATCAATGTTGTTTTTTAAGGGTCCCTTCTTATTTTTAAAGCTCTGGCATCTCTTTATTCGTATTTCATTGAATAAATGTAAGAATTCTTGCTACAAAAATCTTTTTAGAGGATTCTTTTTTTTTTTTTAGTATCTAAATGTCAAAGGGGTGGCATTTGACAGCTGACGCTAACTTCAAAGATTGGAATGTAGACATATGTGGCGATCTGTGGTCAGATCCTTGTCAGAATTGGCACTTGGTCCACCAGTCTGTCGGACCGGCTCTGACCCTTTGACCTAGTTCGACCTCGTGACCTGCTATAACCCTGAAATACAATAAATCTCGTAGATTTTTGGTTCGTCATGTTAAAACGTCACTTGGTACGACTCTGGGCCTTTAACCTGGTCTGACACTTTGACCTTCTCTGACCATTTGACCCGATCCTACCCTTTGACCTGTTCTGACCCTTTACCTCTTGTGACCTACTGACCTGTTTCAACCCTTTGACATGCATTGGCCTTCTGACCTGCTCTGACTCTTTGACCCAATCTGACCTTTTGAACTATTCTGACCCTTTGATCTGCTCTGACTCTTTGACCCCTTCTGACCTTTTTTCAGGTCTGACGTTTTGACCTATATTGGGCCTTTGATCTCCTCTGAACCTTTGACCGGTTGTGGCCCTTTGACCAGCTTTGACCTTTTGACCTACTCTGCCTCTCTGACCCACTCTTACCCACTGACCTGCTCAACAAAACAAAAAAACTCAAATTATATTAGCCTTAACGTCATTTGAAGTCACTATCCTCAAAGTCTCCTTGACAGAGACAGAGACAGAGAGACAGAGAAGGGGGGGGGGGAGAAACTTTTTATCCTTCATGAGGACTTGACCAAAGATAACAATTACCTCCTGACCATCTTCAGGAAGTCGAGCAGTTTAGGAACTCTGAGGACCAAGTGTGCCTGGACACTAAATGTCTCCTGAAGAAGGGGGAAGGAGGTCCCGAGGGGGTGTTGGAGGTGAAGGGGGAGAAAGGGGGAAGGAGGACGTACCCCAGTGTTGTTTTGTGTCCCCTGACGACTTCCATGTGTTAAGAAAGTTCTTTCATTTGTGACTTTTAAAACTTTAGGTCGTCTCCTGTTTTTATCTCTTCAAACCTCTTCCCTCCTTCTGCTGTTGCTTCTTCTGTGTTTCTGTTTTATTTTTATTCTTGCCATTTTTCGTTACTGGCTCAGTTATCCAAAGCTGTTTTGTGAACGTTTTTGTCCAGTTTTAGTATAATGTCTTCAAGTAGTTTGAATTACATTACTAAAAAAAAATGAAAATTGCTTCATTATTTAAGTTCAGCTGTTAGATTATAGTCATTTCCTGGACAAATTTTAATTAATATTTTTTTTATATTGAGATTCTTACTTTTAAGTAAAAATGCATTTTATGTTCTGAGGTTCCCTGAATAGTCGTTATTCAAGACCATCAGAGGGCTAATTATCAGGTATTGAAGGCTTGAAGGCTATCTAAGGGGCTCTTTATCAGGTATTGAAGGCTAAGGGGATAATTATCCGGCACTGAAGGCCATCTAAGGGGCTAATTATCCGGTATTCAATGTCATGTAAGGGCTAATTATCAGGTATTGAAGGCTATCTAAGGGGCTAATTATCAGGTATTGAAGGCTATCTAGGGGGCTAATTATCAGGTGCTGAAGGCTATCTAAGGGGCTAATTATCAATTATCCGGTATTGAAGGCTATCTAAGGGGCTAATTATCAGGCATTTCAAGGCTATCTGAGGGGCTAATTATCCGGTAATGAAGGCAAAGGGGACAATTATCCGGTATTCAAGGCGCTAAAAGTCCTAATTATCAGGTATTCAGTGTCATCTAATGTCTAATTATCCGGTATTGAAAGCTATCTAAGATCCAATTATCAGGCATTCAACGTCATCTAAGGTCTAATTATCCATTACCAAGACCACCTATGGCCTAATCATCAGAAATCCAATGACCATCCGAGATCTCAGGCCACAAAACAGAAAATGTAAGGGGTTATATATTTGTTTTTCTGTCGTCGCTTCTCGTCTTTCGCGAAGGGGGGCGGGGGAGTGGGGGGGAGGACAAATATCATGATTTATGGAGTGGCGAAGATGGCAAGGAAGAAAAAAATCTCGACTTTGCGAAGTCATCAATAACAGTGAATAACGGGAGAAGGAAACGCGTTCTCATTCTTTCGATTGGGGGAGGAATGAGTGTGAGGAGAGAGGGAGAGGAAAGAGAGGGGTTAAGATAGAGGGAGAAGAATGAGAGTGAGGAGAGAGGGAGAGAAATGGATCAGAGAAGAGGATTGAGGGTGAGAAGAGAGGGAGAGAAAAGAGGGAGAAGAATGAGAGTGAGAAGAGAGGGAGAGAAATGAATCAGAGGAGAGGACTGAGGGAGAGGAATGAGGGTGAGAGAGAAGGAGAGAAATAAGGGTGAGGGGAGAGGGTGAGGAGAGAAGGAGTGGAATGAAGGTGGGGAGGGAGAGAGAGGAATGAGGGGTTAGTGTAGATGGAGAGGAATGATTTTAGGAGAGAGGGAAGAAATGATTGGAGTTGGAGGGGAGAGGGAGAGAAGAGATGTAGAGGAATGAATGACAGGGGAGGAGACAGGAAGAGGAATGAACGGTTAGGAGAGAGGGAGGAACTATATATATATATATATATATATATATATATATATATTTATATATATATATATATATATAATATATATATATATATATATGTATATATATATAATATATATATATATATAATATATATATATATATATATATGTATGTATGTATGTATATAATATATAAACACCATCTTAAAGACGTATTTTGACTTGAATTACCACAAAATGAAAACATATTAATTTTATTAACATATTTCCCTGATGAAACGAGAAACACTTTAATCATGTAAAGATTTTTTTCGCTCTCATATTAAAAGTTTCAACACCCAATCTTTCATCTGATGAAATATTTTAATATTTTTTTTAATAACGTCAAGTCAAGTCGATGGCTGGATTCTCCTGAATGAACTTTCTTTACGGGAGAGAGTAATAATTAAAATTTATATTATCACAAGTCACTTTCATTTTCTTGTGCTGGAGAATATTGAAATATGTTGAGGTGAAAGGTTAAGATTCTTCTTTTATTATTAGTTTAATGAAAAAGAAAAAAAGAAAAGTTTTAGGTTTGAGGGCTGCAATTTGGTATGTTTGATGGTTGAAAGGTGGATGATCAACATTCCAATTTGTAACCATCTAGCCTCAGTAGTTTTGTCTCTCCGTCCGCACTTTATCTGTCCACACTCAGATCTTAAAAACTACTGAGGCTAGAGGGCTGCAAATTGATACGTTGGTCATCAATCCTCCAACCATCAAACATACCAAATTACAGCCCTCTAGCCTCAGTAGTTGTTATTCTATTTAAGGTTAAAGTTAAACATATTCGTTCCTCTGGCAGCGATATAGGCCAAGCTGCACATACACCATCATACCGAGACCTTCGAAAGCTAGATCTGTTTTCAGTGGCCTTGGCGCTGTACAGAAAACTCGATTGCAATTTTTACGTGTTATAAGTAGTGGTGCATGAGTGATGCTATATATCCTAACATAAGTACCCATATACTTTAAAATAAGAGATGACTGATTAAAAATTTGAATAAAGTATTTCTGTGCATAGTGTCAGTGTTTGGAAGGGTGATTGCAACGAGAGATTTTCCTCTCTCTCTCTCTCTCTCTCTCTCTCTCTCTCTCTCTCAGATAAGATGTATTCAATGCGTCCATGATGTCTGGGATATCTTAAATCTGTTTGCTCTCTCTCTCTCTCTTCTCTCTCTCTCTCTCTCTCTCTCTCTCTCTCTCTCTCTCTCTAAAACTGGCACCTCCCTAAGATGGGATAATTGTTGGAATTAATCAGCGTTGGAAAGAAAGGATTTTTATTTTACCTTTTCTCTCTCTCTCTCTCTCCAATTCCTCGGGAGGGATTAGAATAAATCCCGTCCCCGGAGGATTTCCAAGGCGAGATTGCCGCCGGCTGACGACGTTGCGTTGATTTCTGAAGTACCCTGAGAGGAGGGAGGGAATGGGGAAGGGGAAATGGGGAGGGAGGGGAACGGGGAAGATGGGAGGGGAGGGATGGGGGGAGGGGGGAGGAAGGGGAAAGGGGAATGGGGATGGGAGGTGGAGGGAAAGGAGAGGAAAATAGGAATGGAAGGATGGAAGGGAAAAGAGAAGGGGGAGTGGAGGGGGTAGGGAAAAGAGAAGGGGAAAGGGAAGGGGAAAGAGAAGGAAGGGGAAAATGGGAGGGGAAGAAGGGTAGGGGGAGGATGAAAGGGGGGAGTAAGGGGAAAAATTGGGGGAGGGGAAGGCGATTGAAGAGGGGAGGGGAGGAGGAGGAGGGTGGAGGAGGTCTAGGAAGGGTGAGGCAGATTTAAGTGACAAAACCATATGCCATCACCGTAATGCAATAGTATTTTCTATTCCAAAAAATATGAATTACTTTGCGTTAGACGTTTCTACACGACGTAATGATACTTTGGCCACTTTCCACGATAATGAAATGAAAGTGGAAAAAGTCTTATTCATCAAAAACGTTACGACTGCCATTCGTAATCTCATAAAGCTATGCCAATCAGACATTATTTCATCTTGATATGACTAATGATTAGTGTGTGTGTGTGTGTGTGTGTGTGTGTGTGCGTGTTTTTTTTTTTTTTCTTTCTTTCTTTTTGTATGTGTGTTTTCTTATTCGAGAAGTTACGACCATACGTTGATTTCGAATATGAACGAAAGTATATCCAATTTTCGTGTTTAACATAGTTTAATTGTTTTTTAACTTATGTGCATAATTTTGCCTTATAACTGTACATATAATAGAGAGAGAGAGAGAGAGAGAGAGAGAGAGAGAGAGAGAGAGAAATTAAGGTTTTCCAGTTGTCATAAGCATATTGAATGCATATGATCTGTGTGTGTGTGTATGTGTGTGTGTGTGTGTGTGTGTGTGTTTTGTGTGTGTGAGAGAGAGAGAGAGAGAGAGAGAGAGAATTAATATTTTCCAGTTGTCATAAGCATATTGAATGCATATGATCTGTGTGTGTGTGTGTGTGTGTGTGAGAGAGAGAGAGAGAGAGAGAGAGAGCGGGGGGGGGGGGGGGAAATTAAGATTTTCCAGTTGTCATAAGCATATTGAATGCTTATGATCTGTGAGAGAGAAAGAGAGAGAGAGAGAGATAGTTAAAATCTCCCAGTTTTCATAAAACTTATTAAAATACATTGCATCGGCGTGAGAGAGAGAGAGAGAGAGAGAGAGAGAGAGAGAGAGAGAGAGAGAGAGATGAAATTGCCGTTTGAAATTTAAAATCCTACAGTTAAAGAGAACGCTTTCATTTCCCGCAACCTTTTTTCCTTTCAATATTATTTTGAATCAACGTGAGTAGCTTTGCCTCAGGGGAGCTTAATACAATTGAAAAATTCATGTGAGAATTAAAAAAAATAGAGGGGGGGGAGGTTGCTGACTGTAATTTGAGTAGCAATTCTCATTATTTCAGGTGGCGTTGTGATTGCTTTCATAAGTACAAGTGTGCAATATTCCATGTTTAGTTTCGTAACAGCATTATTATTATTATTATTATTATTATTATTATTATTATTATTATTATTATTATTATTATTGAATATAATGGCAGGATTTACAGAATTTATTTTGTCCAGAATTCACTCAATTCTCTCAATGAATTGAGAGAATTCTGTACGAAATGAATTGTGTAAATTCTGTCATTATATTAAAAACAGTGTTTAAAAAAGAAGGTCTGTTTCCAGCGTATTATTATTATTATTATTATTATTATTTTCTTATTATTATTATTATTATTATTATTATCATTGACATGGACTGAAGTATTTTATGGGAAATTTCTTAAGACCATGTATGTACATTAAATATACATATGCATATATACCATCCATACATACAAGCAAATAACTGTATCCCTCCACTTCCCATCCCACCATTGCACCGTCCCCCCCCCCCCCCCATCCGTAAAACTTCCAGAAACGCGGCGTTTTCTCAATTACCAAAGCAACGAGCTAAAAAAAATTCCCCCTCCGCCCCCCCCCCCACCCCCTTACCCTTCAAGATAAAAGTTTAGTTGGGAAATTGGGTTCTATATTAGCATTCTTCAAACTCCGTTAAAACTTTAGTATTTTTTTCAGTTTTTTCTTTTTTCTTTTCTTTTTATTTGGGTGTGAATTAAGGTATTTTGTTTATTTTCTTCTTCTTTTTCTTCCTCTTATTCTTCTTCCTCCTCTTTAGGTGTAGTTTTGAAGGACGTGTGTGTGTGTTTAGAGAGAGAGAGAGAGAAGGAGAGAGAGAGAGAGACTGGGACGTTCTTCCTTACCTGAGAGAAATAAGTACAAACCTAAGACTTCTTGGAAGTCTGACGAAGCCTTCGTAGGTCTCTCTCTCTCTCTCTCTACTGCCGCCCCCACCCCGTCCCCAACTAGGTGGGCTGTGAAACCCTGGAGGGAGGAGGATTAGGCCCAGGGTCCTTTAATACCCAATTTATGTTAACATTACCTTGCGTCTTCATATGTTTATTATTTTTTATTTTGTTAAGTTGTTGCTGTTACGTGTGTGTGTGTGTATTATAAATATAATAGTATATTTATATATATGTATATATATATAAGTTTGTGTTTGTGCAAATACATACATATACATCCCTCTCACTGAATATCATCGAACATCTAATTACATCTTACATCCAAACCCCTGTTTTAGACGGAAAAGTGACCAAAATGCAATTTTAATAGCAGGAATAATCATTCATCATAGTTCCCCCTCTCAAACTGACCACCTGTTGGTAATTGGTATAGAAAACGGGGTTGACAGTGTGTATTCAGTTTTGCGTCGAGGTAAATTAGGTCTTAAGTGTTAGTGGGAATAAAGTCCAAAGTTGCATGCGGTTATTTCTCTGTTCTGTGAGACGTACAGTAATGTATCCGTGATAGATGAAAGGAATACTTACGTATGTGAATGTAAGACATTAGTATTTCCTTTGAATGTGATTTTTCAGAGAAAGAAAAGCAACAGCTATGAAATTGTAGTAGTAGAAAGTATAGCTTTGAGCTGTAATGTCTGTTTTAGATTGTTTCTATTGGTATTTTAACAAGAGCTGTGAATCATATATACATACACACACACACACACACACACACACACACATATATATATATATATATATATATATATATATATATATATATATATATATATATATATATATATATATATATCCTTTCCTCTCTGCTCTCAAACCCATCACACAACTATTTCATAATAAACTTCAGGTCCACTCACCACCCACCCTCTTTTCTTACCTCTGGAACCGTCCCTGGAAGTCCAGGGAGGCTTTTCCAGGTCGCGGAAAGGCAGTGGGACATTCCAGGATTATATATACTGGAAAGGAAGTGTATCAGATGGAACGCTTTTGATTTCAGTATTTGTAAGATTCTGGAAAATTAATTTGACGTTGGGAACTGAGAGAGAGAGAGAGAGAGAGAGAGGAGAGAGAGAGAGAGAGAGAGAGAGAGAGATTTTGGTATTGCTTTGCCATATGTCAAAACTCCATTCATCTTCCAACAGATTGAAAGATATTTTTAACCGAAGCGAGAGAGAGAGAGAGAGAGAGAGAGAGAGAGAGAGAGAGAGAGACTCTAGTAAAGTTAAATTTATATTTCCACTGAAACAGAAAAAATATATTATCACTTCATCGTGTACCAACAACTCCATTTTCCTGAAAGAGAATGTAATATAATCTTGATTGAAATGAGATTCATATGCTTACACACACACACACACACACACACACACACACAGAGGCTTTATTAGATATGCACCCTATCTATAATCTTATAAACAACGGCCTCTCTCCCCGGCGCAATGATATTATCCCCGAGTGGCACTCGTAAACAATAGCAGGTGCCACGTTTTCAGTGCCTATTACCCCTCCATTAATTCGGCACCGGAACACGCCCCCCTCCTCCCCCCTTGTATGTACAAGGATAATGTAGTCCCACTTTTCCCTCCTCTCTTTCCCCCAGCCCCCATTTCGGAAGCTTATATAATCGCAGCACTTGAATTATCATAAGACAGAACCGTCTCGCAACCGAATATCTATCTTATGGCGGGAATCCATAAGGGCGGGAATGTTTCCCCCTCTCTGTTTCCCGCCTCCTCTCTCTGTCTTCGGCGACGGAAGGTTTTTGTTGCTGGAGGGCGGGGGGGTATATATAACCCCTCGGGAGCGGCGATCCCCTCCACCCCCCTCTTTCCTTTTCCCCCCAAACTCCTTCGGTTAATAAAGGCCGATATTGTGGAACCAGCACTGACGCCATTGTATCTTATAAGAGTATAATATATATTTTTATTTGGCGCATTTTTATTTTCGCGGTACTAGTCATATTTCTTCTTCCCTCCTCAAGTGACTATGAGGGGCCAATGGAAAAGCCCTCGGAAATATTAGGATTATTATTAAACTTTTTTGTTTTTTGTTTTTTCTACCCACTCGAGGTCAGGAAGGGTCGGCATTTTTATATGGAATCAGACTGTGGTAATATCAGTGTGTTTATTTCCGTTTATGTCCTGGGAGTGGTTTTTTTTTATTTTTGTCTTTACTTTTTGTATATTTCTATTTGTTTTATGTAGTATTTCTATGATTATATCGTTTTATTTTGGTTTATCTTATTTATTAGTATTTATTTTATTTTGTACAGAATATAAAATAAAATAAATACTAACGCAGTAATATGAAGTACAGGCCGCTTTGACTACAACCTTTCCCTGCGGGAAATGAACTTATTCATTTTCTCTCTCACTTAATGTTTGAAGGACATTTGAATATTCAGGCCAGTTCCTCCTCCATCATTTCAGCCAAAGTCCGACTAGAATGTTGTGTAGGTTCAACTCCCCCAGCTTTTGTAAATGACTGCTCTCAGTATGTGCCATTAGGACATTGATTTGTTTTCGTGTCACGTTTGATATGAGAAATATATAGAAATTACACACACACATAAATCTGTATTATTGATAGGAGGAAACTTACTCATAGAATAGGGGCCACTGACTTTAAATTCAAGCTTCCAAAGATTTTTATGGTGTTCATTCGAAAGAACTTACAGAGGGTAACGGGAAATACAGAATGAAGAGATCAGCTATTTAAAAAATCAACAGATTAACAAATTAATTAATAGATAGATAAAAATGTATTATTACTAAAATACAAGGAGGCCATGTTTAAGGGTAGCAATGCATTGCATCTTCGCTTGTACTTTTGTCTAGTTGCACATCCCCAGGGAGACTGTTCCACTGTCCAATTGAACAACATCCCCAGGGAGACTGTTCCACTGTCCAATTGAACAACATCCTCAGGGAGACTGTTCCACTGTCCAGCTGCACAACATCCTCAGGTAGACTGTTCCACTGTCCAATTGAACAACATCCCCAGGGAGACTGTTCCACTGTCCAGTTGCACAACATTTCCAGGGAGATTGTTCCACTGTCCAGTTGGACAACATCCTCAGGGAGACTGTTCCAATGTCCAATTGTACGACATCCTCAGGGATACTGTTCCACAGTCCAGCTGCGTGAGGAACAAAGGACCTTTGGAATTGAGAAGCTCCACAGGTTTTGCAGAGTCAGTTCTGTTTAAACTTAATATCTAAGGGGAGTTACGTTTTACGATCTACGTCGCTGGCAAAGTATTTTAAGTTAGTTCGGCTTTCTTTCTCAATAAATATGGATGGTCTCCTGTAAAGGGAAGCTGGGGGGCGGCTTTCTTCCAACACTGCCCCACCCCCCACCCCTTCCCTATGGAACACACTGTCTGTCTTGCCAGCCTATCTGTCTGTTTAGCCAAGTTTTTAAATAATATGCTAATGGAATTCAAATTATGGTATGGTTTCGATGGGGATATGGTAGTTGGATATAGGGACTTCTGTTTGAGGAGGAGGAGGAGGAGGAAAGAGAATAGTAGAGAGAGAGGAAAGTGAAAGAGGAATAGCGAAGGATGTACAGAGAGGGAGGTGGATATGGAAGATTGTGGAAAAGGGAATAGGAGGATGAGGAGATGGGGGTGGGGTGGGCAGGGGTGGAGGAAAAGGGCGGGGGAGCCAAAATCCTAATTTTCCTCCATTCCATTTTCCCCCCTTTCCCAGTTTATTTGCCAATGGCCGATATAGGATTAGTATTTTAATTATTGCTATGGAGAAGATGAGAAAAATATTGAGACCCCTTTATTGTTCTATATAATTATTTTTAAAATATTTTTTTTGACATAGTGGTTTAACTGGGCATAAATTTCGTGTATTAAATAATTATTGAATGGATGTTTTTTTAATCCTTAGAGAGAGAGAGAGAGAGAGAGAGAGATTTCACTCTTCTTCCGAGGAATCATTTCGACTCTTAAATAAAGGGGTGGTAAATAAAAAGGTCCTGATAATAACCCCCCTTCCTTCACCTCCGCCAGGGGGATGGGGGATATCTCCCCACCCCCATTCCCCTTAGCCAACCATTCCCCTCCCCAACCCCCCTACCCCACCCACAAACCCTTCATCTCAGAAGGCGTAATTATCACGAGAAACTGATTTGGTCCTTAAGAAAATTAGCTTGCAATCACTTCCCTTGTGGAGAAGGCGCCCTAATGAGTGGAATTAGGGAGGAGCCGTTCAATAGGGAGGATATTCAATATTCAATAAGGCTCATATTGTCCGGGGAAAAACACGGAAAAGTGATCTTTATCGGATTTTGATCTGATTAGTAGTATTAGTAGTAATCAGACGATGTTTAAACTGATGGCCAAGTTGATTTTAATGAGTTACTTACATTTTTAGCCTTTTTTTATTAAGATATTAATTTTAATTCTTTTCATTTTCTAATCTGATTTCTTTCAATATTTTTCCTGTTACCTTCTGTTACTTCTTTCTAATGAAAACCAAAATTTTTTTGGAAGCTTGAATTTCAAGTCAGTGACCCCTGTGGTGGGCTTGTTCCATATGAACCATTTTCATCTTTTAAATAATAATAATAATAATAATAATAATAATAATAATAATAATAATAATAATAATATGATAAAAGCCATAAACACATGGGCAGTGCCAGTAATCAGATACAGCGCAGGAATAGTGGAATGGACGAAGGCAGAACTCCGCAGCATAGATCAGAAAACCAGGAAACAAATGACAATACACAAAGCACTACACCCAAGAGCAAATACGGACAGACTATACATAACACGAAAGGAAGGAGGGAGAGGACTACTAAGTATAGAGGACTGCGTCAACATCGAAAACAGAGCACTGGGGCAATATCTGCAAACCAGTGAAGACGAGTGGCTAAAGAGTGCATGGGAAGAAGGACTAATAAAAGTAGACGAAGACCCAGAAATATACAGAGACAGGAGAAAGACAGAAAGAACAGAGGACTGGCACAACAAACCAATGCACGGACAATACATGAGACAGACTAAAGAACTAGCCAGCGATGACAATTGGCAATGGCTACAGAGAGAGCTAAAGAAGGAAACTGAAGGAATGATAACAGCGGCACAAGATCAGGCCCTAAGAACCAGATATGTTTCAAAGTACGATAGACGGAAATAACATCTCTCCCATATGTAGGAAGTGCAATACGAAAATGAAACCATAAACCACATAGCAAGTGAATGCCCGGCACTTGCACAGAACCAGTACAAAAAGAGGCATGATTCAGTGGCAAAAGCCCTCCACTGGAGCCCTGTGCAAGAAACATCAGCTACCTTGCAGTAATAAGTGGTACGAGCACCAACCTGAAGGAGTGATAGAAAAACGATCAGGCAAAGATCCTCTGGGACTATTGGTATCAGAACGGATAGGGTGATACGTGCAAACAGACAGACGTGACCGTTGATTGACAAGTCAAGAAGAAAGTATCACTCATTGATGTCGCAATACCATGGGACACCAGAGTTGAGAGAAAGAGAGGAGAAAAAAAAAAAAATGGATAAGTATCAAGATCTGAAAATAGAAATAAGAAGGATATGGGATATGCCAGTGGAAATCGTACCCATAATCATAGGAGCACTAGGCACGATCCCAAGATCCCTGAAAAGGAATCTAGAAAAACTAGAGGCTGAAGTAGCTCCAGGACTGATGCAGAAGAGTGTCATCCTAGAAACGGCACACATAGTAAGAAAAGTGATGGACTCCTAAGGAGGCAGGATGCATCCCGGAACCCCACGTGATAAATACCACCCAGTCGAATTGGAGGACTGTGATAGAGCAAAAAAAAAAAAAAAAAAAAAAATAATAATAATAATAATAATAATAAAGTTCTTTGAATCTTTAATTTAAAGTCAGTGGCCCCTTTGGTGGGCCTAATCCGTACGAATAGAGCTCTTCATCTTCTGAATAATAATAATAATAATAATAATAATATAATAATAATAATAATAATAATAAATTCAGCTCGCAAGACGTTGAAAAGAAGGTGAGTTCGAGTGGCTGAACAGCAGGAGAGAGAGAGAGAGAGAGAGAGAGAGAGAGTCGAGACGATAATTGGGGAAGTAATTGGGGAAGTACGATAATTAGGGGGTCTAAGAGGAGACGCAACTCGATACCCGGGTGCCCGTGATAACTGGATAATTGATTGGCAAACTAGATAATTAATTGGATTTTTCAGTGTTTGAAAGAAAGCGTTAAAGGACGATTTGACGAATCGTGACGCATTATTATTATTATTATTATTATTATTATTATTATTATTATTATTATTATTATTATTATTATTCAGAAGATGAGCCCTATTCATATGTAACAAGCCCACCAAAAGGCCACTGACTTGAAAGTCAATTTCAAAGATATATTATCTTTTTTTTGTGCTCTATCACAGTCCTCCAATTCGACTGGGTGGTATTTATAGTGTGGGGTTCCGGGTTGCATCCTGCCTCCTTAGGAGTCCATCACTTTTCTTACTATGTGTGCCGTTCTAGGATCACACTCTTCTGCATGAGTCCTGGAGTTACTTCAGCATCTAGTATTATTATTATTATTATTATTATTATTATTATTATTATTATTATTATTATTATTATTATTAAGAAGATGAACCCTATCCATATGGAACAAGCCCACCACTTTGGCTACTGACTTGAAATTAAGCTTCCAAAGACTATTATGGTGTTCGTAAGAAAGTAACAGAAGTTAATGGGAAATACAGAAAGAAGAAATAAGTTATTATAAAAACAGATAGAATAAGAAACGAACAGATTAAATATATGAAAATGTAAGTAAATCATTGAAATACAAAGAGAATGTTATTAGGGTAGCAATGCATTGCATCTTCGTTTGAAATTCTGAAGTTCCAATAGCAAAACATCCTCTGAAGGGAGGCCTGTTCCACAGTCACAACGGTGTGAGGAATGAAGGACCTCTGGAATCTTTGGAGAAGTTCGACAGCGAAGCAGTGATGCCGTTTTTTCTTCACAACATTGGCTTTTATCAGTGGTACATTGTGCATTTCATCTGATTTTTTACTGTATTTATGATTTAATGGTTAGAAAGCGTATTTTCCAATGTAGAATTATTTTCCGTGATGTTAGAAAACTACACGCCACTAGCTTAATATAGTATTTTTTGACGAAGAAAAATAAAGTATTTTAATAAAATTCATTTGTATAAATAAGCAGGATATGTTTTATAGCTTTATTTTCACAATAAAACATAAAAAGGCAAAGTGAAGAATTTTTTTCTTCAGTGCCGTGGCCTGTGGTCGGAAAAGCCACGGAGGGTTGCCAGATATCACAAGAAAGCCACACTAATAGACGAAATTCCTCAAAACGGCAACCCTGCAGCAAAGCACAATTATTCCATATAGGTGCGGCTGTTCAGCGAATATGGTCGCTCTCGGAAGATCTCTGTTAAAATACAACTTAGGAAAATTTGACAAACAAGAGACCCATTGTAAAGGGTTAATGAACCAGAATTTTGACATTAAAAAAAAAAAAGAAACTCAGGGTCATAAATGATTAATGACAGGGAAAAGGGTATTTGATGGTATCCAGTCATTATGCAAATAAGTCATTTTACCCGGGCGCAGGAATTAATATGGGACGTCCATTAAGGGCAGAGGGTTGTAAAATGAATTCATTATTAGAGCTTTTTTCTATTTTTTCTGTTTTTTTAATTTTTTTTTTCTCTTCATTTTTAGACAGATATTATTAATATCATGTCGCTACTTTTTTAAATACTTTTTTTAATCCGTTCTTCAAAGAGGATGTTTTTTCTTTATGAGAGAGAGAGAGAGAGACGGGGTGGGGGAGAGAGAGAGGAAACGCTTAATTAACGAGAGAGAGAGAGAGAGAGAGAGAGAGAGAGAGAGAGAGAGAGAGAGGAAGTAAAGGTGGAAACATGAAGCGAAGACAAAGAGGTAGAGAGAGAAAGACAGGTGAAGGCAGAGAGAGAGAGAGAGAGAGAGAGAGAGAGAGAGTGAGGAGAGAGAGAGAGAAAGAAATGGGGGGGAGGGGGGGGGGGGGGGGGGGGGGGGGGGGGGGGGGGGGGGGGGGCGCGTGGGGCGGGTGTTTGAGGAGCGCCTTAGATCAACGCCAAGAAAAACACGATTTATGAAGGGGGATGAACCACGCGACGTTTTCTACGACGTCTTAGTAACGTTTTTCTTTCACGTAATGAGGGGTAACTCCGGCAGATTCTCTCTCTCTCTCTCTCTCTCTCTCTCTCTCTCTCTCTCTCTCTCTCTCTTAAGTTTACTCCTTTGAGAATCCACAACGACACGTCACGTCTTGTCCTTTGGACGTATTTTGCGTCAAGAAAAACGAACGTCTTATCGTTTTGACGTATTTTACGCCAAGAAAAACTACATGTCTTATCGTATTGACGTGTTTTA
>NC_087212.1:462348-475162 GCF_015104395.2 Macrobrachium nipponense
GTTGGGGGAAGGGTTTAAGGAGTATTTGGGGAAGGGGAAGGAGCGGCCAGTGGTTTGGAAGAAGATGAGGGTATGGGGAGGGGTTAAAGAAGAATTCGGGTAGGGGGCCAGTGGGAATATGACCCCTTGATGGGGGGAGAGGATTTGGGTAGGGGAGAGGGAGGGGGAGTTGGAGAGGAAGGGGAAGGGGAAGAGGAACCTTTTCCTCCACGAAAATCTTGAAGGAGAATTCTCTCAAGTACAAGTTGTCACTTTTGGTTGTGGGAGTTTTTTATTATTTTTATTTTTATTTCTTTTCCTTTTGTTGCGAATTGATGGGCTGACTTTTATTATTATTATATTTTTCACTGTCGACGATCTATACTATTCCTGCTATATCGCATCTCACTATACCATTACTGATAATATTGGCTACTGTTACTACTACTACTATTTATCTAATGGCGGTACCCAGCCGAATATGTCACTTCCATGAGAATTACCAGACCGCCCCTCGATGCTCGTCTGCCCCGCAAGGCAAGAAACCTGTATCATCAATGGATTCTGTCTGTTCGTAACAGACAACGTCTGTCTTCAGTATGCCTACACTGTTAACACTCATATGTACACACACATATATACATATATATAAATATATATTTGTTAAATACTTAACCCCGACCAATGCCATCTACAGTAATTCCTTCCTTCGGACATAGGGAGAAGACGTGATTAGGGGATTCAGTAGGACCAGGAATTTAATTTGTCCGAGGAATTTAGGCCTACATACTTAGACATATTTTAAGCATAGGCCTAAAGGGGACTATATAAGCCTCTGTGTCTTAAGTTTTATCCTTTCAGTTTTTTTTTTTAATGAAAGTAATTTTTTTCTTCCATTACTTGTTTTTTTTATATATTCTCTCTCTCTCTCTCTCTCTCTCTCTCTCTCTCTCTCTCTCTCTCTCTCTCTCTTTTGTTCGCTCAGCGAATTATTCAGCCTTTGTTCGCTCAGCGACTTCTCTTCACGCCTTTGTGTGCTGAGCGAATTATCCAGGCTCGATCCTTTGTTCGCTCAGCGACTTCTCCTCACGCCTTTGTGTGCTGAGCGAATTATCCAGGCTCGATCCTTTGTTCGCTCAGCAACTTCTCACACCTTTGCTGAGCGAATTTCCAGGTTCGTTTCCTGGGCGACTTCTCATCTGAAATAATCCTTCCCTAGATTAGGACAGAGAGCGAGAGAGAGAGAAAAGGATAATTAGATTAAAGGGGATTAAATAATTCATTACGAATTTATATAATTCAGCAGGAACTGAGTGTATAATTATTGTAAGGATTTGGAGTCCAGTCACTTCAAACAATTCTTAGTGAATTATTATGTAACTTTGTTTGAATTTGTCATCACTTGGATATTATTTGTCAACGGTTATTATTTGTGATATAAATTAAAGCTAGGAAAAAATTCATGCGTATTGATTATTTTATCGAAATGACCAAAATTTATATATTTGTTTTAGTGAAAATCGGAATATTCTGGTAATTTGGTCAGAAATTGGGTCCTTTTTAAGGTAGACAAAAAGTTTACCGACTGATTTTTGGCAATATTCCTTCATTAATTAACCACTTTTTATTATTGTTGTCTACGTTTTACTTATCCTTTTTATTTTTTTTTTATTTTTGTTGCCTGGTTCGGGGCCTGTTGAGATAATATTTTTTTTTTATGTAACGTTGTTACTTCTTCCATATGAAAGCCATAATATTTTTGGGAAGGCTCTAATTTCAACTCAGTCCCTGTGGCTAGCTTGGTCCATATGAATAAGGTTCGTTTTCTGAAATAATAATAATAATAATAATAAATAATAATAATAATAATAATAATAATAATAATAATAATAATACATTCTTTGAAAGCTTGAATATCAAGTTAATGACCCCTTTCGTGGGCTTGTTCCATATGGATAGGGTTCATCACCCATCCAGTATATAATAATAATAATAATAATAATAATAATAATAATAATAATAATAATAATAATAATAATAATAATAATAATAATAATAACTCATAAGTAAATTCATGTCAGTGGACCTGTTTTATCTGCAAACAAACCTACCTATAAAAAGCAACTTAAAACACGTAGGATCTTAGAGCATTCCACAATCTGGGAAGCGATTACTAAGAAACAAAGAAAGCACAAAGAACAGGCCGATTGACCTTCAAGTTTGCGACGTCATCGCGGTCGTATCTCGGGTCAAGATTGATTTTTCAGGAAATGATCTGAGTGATTGATGTATGACTGGGGAAGTCCTATAGGAGTTTGTTTGTGTGTGTGTGTGTATGGAGAAGGTTTATCCCATAAGGAGACCCCTCTTAGGATGATTGATGGACTGTGGGGGGAGGGGATTTCTCTCTCTCTCTCTCTCTCTCTCTCTCTCTCTCTCTCTGTGTGTGTGTGTTGGTGTGTATGTGTGTGTGTGTGTTTATACACTGTCTTGGGTGGCATTTGTTTTAAAGTCTTTTATTTTGTATATATTGTATATTTGTAATAAATAAATCTGTATGTGTACGTACATATAAATGTGTGTGTATATATCTATACTATATTTATATATATATATATATATATATATATATATTATATATATATATATCTATATATTGCTAATAAAAGTCCACACTCATGTAATGTAAGAAATGTGTATTAACATTCTTTTTAATTTTTTAATACACCATGTTACATAAGTGTGGAATTTATTACTTAAAAATTTTCCAATCACGTTATGGTGATTTTTTGAGTGATATATATATATAGATATATATATATATATATATATATATATAGTATATATATAATCTATATATATATATATATATATATATATATACAGTATATTTCCTACAACATGACACGTTTTCTGTGAATTTAAAGCTAAAATATGCTCCCTGCTTCGGTGATGTGGACCAAACGAAATTGGGGGAATATTTTGCAAAGTTAACGTCGGCCAGAGAAGTCCTGTGTATTTACACTTATCTCTCGGGTGTTTGAGTTGTCAAAGTAGACACGACTTCAAGTGTTACACGAGAGAGAGAGAGAGAGATGAGAGAGAGAGAGAGAGAGAGAGAGAGAGAGAGAGTGGTACAAATGTCAGTTTGCGTAAGGTCGAAAGTCACTTTGAAAAGTAAAGGGAATTTGCTTCCTTGTGAGAAAATAAACTGAATTGGGTTTCCTGAGGTTAAAGTAGTTGTGTTCTTTGCTAGATTTTTGAAGTGATTTTGTAATATTGACGTTGATTTTAGTTTGTTCTTGGTATTGAAGCGAAGGACGATATTTCTTTTCGTGTTTGTTGCGAAAGCAGAGCTGAACTGCTTCCACTTACTAAATAAAAGTCCCTGTTAAATGCATCAAGATTTGTTGTTAAAGTTTAAGTATACCTTAGTTTAACCAGACCACTGAGCTGAATAACAGCTCTCCTAGAGAGCTGGCCCGAAGGATTAGATAGTTTTTTTACTTGGCTAGGAACCTAGCAACGGGACCTACTACAGCTTATTGTGGGATCCGAGCCAAATTATATCGAGAAATAAATTTCCAATCACCAGAAACAAATTAATCTGATTCCACGTTGGCAGAGCGGGAAGATTTGTTGTAATGACTAGGTAATTTGTTTTTTGTATAAGTGATGTGAATCGTTTTTTACTTTTATAGTAAAGTGATGTGACTTGGTATGATCATGAAAGTGAATAAGATGCCGTATTAGTATGTAAAAGTAATTTTTTTCCAGTACAGTATTACCAAGCAGAATTCGTTCGTCATCTTGCAAAGCAATTTCCGTTTTATTTTACTCGGTATTTTGGCTACTCCGATAAGATGACACTTAAAATCAAATCTTAAAAAAGAAACATGAAAAGTATTTCGTATAAAAAATTGGACCTTAATTTAGTAACCACACACTAAGAAATGTGTGTATTGTTTAGACCCTAACTCAGAATACAGTTTGAAATCATTTTACGATTCAAATGGATATTATCACATTAATCGTTTAAGAAGAGAAGGAAACTTTAGACTTTTTTTTAAACAAGTGACGAAAGTTCCTCCCAAAACCAGCAATTCCCTATTTATGGAAGTCACGGACGAGGTTTTGCCTTCTCTTCAAAAATATGGAGTTGACTAAGAACCTTACTCCTTATATATATTTGATATTTTTTCTTTATTAGCAAGTTATGGTAAAGGAGAGAATTCAGGACACTGCTTCCCCACCTCCTCCTCCTCCTCCCCTTCTTTCCCCACCTTACCCTCTCCTCATTTACCCAGCCTCTTCCCCCTCTCCATCCCTCTCATCTCCGTATCAAAACCCCATTCCCTCTCCCCTTCCCTGGCATCCCTCCCCTCCCCTCCCCACCCTCCCCTTCCTACATCCTCCATCCTGTATTCCCATTTCCCTTCCCTTCCCTCCCAAATCCCCTCCTCCATAGCCCCTACCCCAATACCAAAACTTCATTCCTCAACACCTCCCCTCCTCTTCCCTCCTGCCCACCTCCAACATCCCCTACCAAAACTCCATTGCAAGTCGGGCCATGTATGGGTTAAAAATTGGCATATTTATCCAACGTCAGTTCCGGTTGAGTTGCAATTGCAGAATTTATATCTGTGCAACTTCTGAATTTCTCTTCAGTTCGATATTATTTCTCCTCTCAGTGACATGTGGGTTGCTGTTTCTCCTTTCTTGGATGTTAGGTAATTTAATTCGTAATTTCAAGATGTGTATATTTTATTGTCATAGTATTGCAATCGAAACTTCAAAAGTTCAAACGAAGATGCAATGCATTGTTACCCTTAAGCAATTTTTTTTTTTTTATAATTTACATTTTTAGTTTTATCTGTTTATTATGTTTTTCTTATTTTTTTTTCTAATAACGGAACTCTACTTTCTGTATCTCCTGTTATTTTCTGTTATTCTTCCAGAATTTCGAGTCAGTGGCCCCTGTGGGCTTGTTTCATATGTATATGGTTCATCTGAATAATAATAATAATAATAATAATAATAATAATAATAATAATAATAATAATAATAATTATCTAGGAAGTAGATTGTATGCTTTAATGTTTAAAAATATTATTTTTTCTTAATCTTTTTAATATTACTGTGAAACCTTTATAGGTATTTTTCCCTTCGCGATGTTGTATTTATGTATGTATGTATGTGTGTGTATGCGCACGTAGTTAGCTATTCTTGAATTATACATACAAAAATATTTATACAAAGCAGCCTTCAGTTCTGTAACTTTTAAATCTTCAGTCCGATATTTAGAAAATAAAGAAATATTCAAATAAATGGGAAATTCTTGTGAATACCAAAACAAAGATGAAGAAAAGAAACACAGCAAAAGATAATTGACAATAACCTGAAAATCACAATGTAAAAGTGTTGAAAGACTATGAGGTAGTGTTGGAGAACATTCAGTGAGAGAGTGTTAGCACATAGGTGAAAGAATATATAAAATACATAATTCAAAATTCAAGAAGCCATTGCGAGAAAGAAAATGAGCTAGGAACTCTACAAAGAGTTTCTTCAGATATGACTTGGAAATTCCGTCGGTTCGAGTGAAGGTATATATATACAATGACGTCTGTCGCTCTAAAGAATTTCTTCAACCTCATAAGGCCAGTGTCGCCTTTTTCCTCCAAAATGTAAGTTGTCCTCACTCTATAAAGTATGAGTTGTCCTACTGTAAGTGTGCTGAGTTATCCTTCTCGACAGTGTAAATTGTTCTCCTTGTAAAGTGCGAGTTGTTCTTCTCTAAAGTGGGAGTTGTTCACCTCTGAAAGTGAGAGTTGTCCTCCTCTAAAGTGCGAGCTGTTCTCCTCTAAAGTGTAGGCTGCCTTCACTCTAAACTGTGAGTTGTTCTCCTCCAAAGTGTAAGTTGTCTTCCTCTAGAGTGTAACTTGTTCTCCTCTAAAGTGCGAGTTGTTCTCCTTCAAAGTGTGGGTCTAAAGTGTAAGTTGTCCTCCTAGAGAGGGAGTTGTCCTCCTCTAAAGAGTAAATGTAAGTGATCCTCGTCAAAAATCAAGTCGTCCTCCCTCTAAAGTGTGAGTTATCTTCCCTCTAAGGTGTGATTTGGTAACCTCCGAAGTGTATTTTGTCCTCCTCCAAAGTGTAAGTTGTCCTTCTCCAAAGTGTACCTCCTCCAAAGTGTGAGTTGTACTGCTCCAATGTGTACCTTTCCTCCAAAGTGTAAGCTGACGTCCTCCAAAGTGTAAGTTGTTCTCCCACAAAGTGTAAGCCTTGTTCAAGTAGGAGTTGTTCTCCACCGTGAAGTTTTCCTACTTTAAAGGTGAATTCTTAAAGTGAATAATATTGTTAATGTATGTATGTATGTATGTACGTATATGTGTGTGTGTGTTTGTGTACATTTAGTGAATATATATTTTTCTGTGTACAGCTACATATACTCTACATGTATGCATAGCCAGTGGAAAGACAGAGAGAGAGAGAGAGAGAGAGAGAGAGAGAGAGAGAGAAGAACATACGTACATCTGATATCCAAACCTATTCTTGGCTTGTAATTGTTTGTGTCCGTGTGCAGAATAACATCCAGTGTTAATGGCCGTGCCAGTACTAAGTCAAGGAGTTTTGGGTTGGTTGTTGGGAGGGTAGGGGGGGGAAGGGGAGGGGGAGAAAGAGGGAGGGAAGGGAGAGGAGGAAGACGTGTCGACGGTTAATGGAGTACCTCTGATTGAAGAGGGTAGGATGCGAGACTTGGAGTGGTAGCAAGTGAGAGAGAGAGAGAGAGAGAGAGTAGACGAAGGAGACGGAATTGGGGAAAAGAAAACAGACGAAATAAACGACGTAACTAATTGAAACAGCATTAATCTCTGTTGCCTTATTCGTTGCATATGTCTCCATCCCAGCCATTATCGTCACCTAATCGCACCATTTATTGTCGACGTTCGTATCATTATCGTCAATATCGGAGTTAATGGTGATCATTATAGTCGTCTTTCCTTCCTTCCTTCATTCACCCCTCTCCTCCTCCTCCTCCTCCTCCTCTTCTTCTTCCTCTTTAATTACGGATTATTGTCTTAATCGTTATTAAATCTTGGTGAGTGAGGGGAACAGTGTTCACTAATAAACGACTGACAAGGATTGTTTGCCAAAGGGACCCAAATTTTCATTAAAAGACCCTTGGGGTAACCGAATCCAGGGGTTTAGTGGGCTCTCTCTCTCTCTCTCTCTCTCTCTCTCTCTCTCTCTCCACGAAATTCAGGGTGAAGTGGCCCCCAACTCTCTCTTTTTATCTATCTAGATTCAGGGTTTCAGTGCTCTCTCTCTCTCTCTCTCTCTCTCTCTCTCTAGATCAGGGTTCAGAGCTCTCTCTCTCTCTCTCTCTCTCTGTAAGGGAAGGTAAGGAGTCTCTCTCTACATTAGATTCAGAGTCCAGTTTCTCTCTCTCTCTCTCTCTCTCTCTCTCTCTCTCTCTCTCTCTCTCTCTCTCTCTGAGGTGATGAACGAGACAATACCTCAGCTACTAAAACAATTATGGTCCCTGCTAAGTTATCAATTTTTTTTTCTTTTCAAAGATTTAGTTTTGCATTGGCAACACTGTCTCGTTAAAGCACACTATTTTCGGATATAATTTAATGTTATCGTTTTGGACCTATGACAAATGAATTCACAAATTCAATTCCTTTCTTTGGTGGGGAAGGGAATATCATTACGCGATATTATAATATCTTATTTCCACCAATCAGTGCCAACAGAAACTCGGTTTCCTCGAGTTTCGGTGTCAATATTCCATCAGCTGTTTGGCACGGTGTCAGTCAGTGCCGTTTGAAATTGACATTTGGGGAAACGCTGGGGATATTTTTACATACATTTGTGTGTTCATTGTTATTATTATTATTATTATTATTATTATTATTATTATTGTAATTGACTTTATTGCAAGTAAGAATTGGAAGTTAGGAAACATAGCGAGGCTAAACAATGTTTTATTATTATTATTATTATTATTATTATATTATTATTATTATTATTATTATTATTATATTATTATTTATTATTATTATTATTATTAATGCCGAAATAGAAATACTTGTTTAATAAGAGAAGGTTTTGGACATGTTTATGAATGTACATAGATATATATATCAATCCTTACTTAAATATTTATGTGTATGTTGTATCTAGATGTGTGTGTTTGCATATATAGTATGTATGTATGTGTGTATATAATTAAAGAAACGCCAAAGAACCCTTTTCTTTGCCCATTTTCAGTACACAGAAAAAAAAGAAAATTATAAATTTGAGCTTGATTAAATAAGAAAAGAAATGAAATATAAAAAACTTCCATTTGGAAAAAATAAATAAATAAAAAAATCGATGAAATAAAAACAAAAAACTGAAAATCACAGGAAGGTGAATGCAGCAGATTCCCAATATCCAAAGGATGGGAGGAAGGGGGGTTGGGGTTAGGGGGGTATTAGGGGCAGGGGGGGCGGATTTCCCTAATGAGGGAAGGAGAAGGAGGAGAAGCCCACCTGAAAATATTCCTCCCCCTGACGCTTTCGCGTCAATCACCTGTCACGGTCTTATTTGGTTGTTGTTGTTGTTGTGGGTTATAGATATATTCTTGGTGTTGTTACTGTTGTTGTAGTTGTTTTTGATGGTTTTTGTGTGGTTTAATCTTGTTATTGTTATTTTGTTGTTACTTCTATCTGGTTGTGGTTGTTGCTGTTCAGTGTTTTTTATGATTGGTGTTGTTTTTCTTTAGAGTATTTGTTATTTACTTCAATATTCTTGGTGTTATTACTCTTGCATGATTTTGTTGTATTTTTATATTCTTAGTGTGGTTGTTGTTCTTCAGCGATGCCGGTTTTAACAATCTTGTTGTGGTTGTTTTTCTTCAGTGTTGTTTTTCTAATACTCTGGCCATGGTTGTTTTTCTTCGTATTTTTTATATTCTGGCCACAGTTGTTGTTCTTCATTGTTGTTTATTTATTTTCGCTGCTGTTGTCGTTCATGAGTTTTGTCATTTTTTTTATTCTTCGTAAATAAATATTCTACGCGACTCTATTATTTTTATATTACATATTATGTTTACAATTTATTGACGTAATCTTTATGTCTTTTAGAATGAATAATATCAAATGTTTTATTATTTCAAGTTTGTCATTTATGTCCTTACTAACGAATTATCTTTATTAATTCATATTTTCTTTTCATTTTTATATTCACAATTTATACAAACCTTACTAACATATGATTATATCCTTCTAAATAAACAATCTTTATTAAGTATTTTTATTTTATTTTTTCCAACATATACAAATCCTTATTTTTTTATCTAAATTTTATCCTTTGATTTCAAAGTTTATAAATATCAATCTCTATTAAATCCTATTTTTATTTTCATTTTTATGTTTACAATTTATACAATCCTTATTAACATGTAATTATGTCCTTCCAAATCAACAAATCCTTATTAACATGTCATTACGTCCTAGAAGACGAACTTGAATAATTAAAATCCTTATATTAATTCCTAACATATTACGTCCTAGAAGATGAACGTGAATAATCTTTTTATTAATTCCTCTTTTTCTCTCTTTTTTTCAGCCATGCGAGCCAGACGTCATCATGGCTGCCCCCTTTGGAGAACTGGGAGGCGGGGGGCGACGCCCTCCCTTACGGGTGGGAGGCCGCCACGGACAAGGAGGGAAAGCCCTATTTTATAAAGTAAGTGTATTTGGGGAGGCGTTGATTTATTGTTTAGAGGGGGGCGTGGCATGAGGAAATTCTCCACCTCTCTCTCTCTCTCTCTCTCTCTCTCTCTCTCTCTCTCTCTCTCTTAGATGTGATATGGATACCTTATTTTTCTCCCTCTGTTATGAGTACCAGAGTAAAATTATTTATCTCTCTCTCTTCTCTCTCTCTCTCTCTCTCTCTCTCTCTCTCTCTCGGATGTGATATGGATACTTTATTTCTCTCTCTCTGTTATGAGTACCAGAGTAAAATCATTTATTTCTCTCTCTCTCTCTCTCTCTCTCTCTCTCTCTCTCTCTCTCTCTCTCTCTCTCTCTCTCATTAGAAATTATTACCCCGAGACGTTCGCTTGCCACCCCGTCAGCCTCTATACACAGACACACACACACACACACACACACACACACACACACATATATATATATATATATATATATACATATATATATATATATATATATATATATATATATATATAATGATATACATGAATATATGCCTACCATAAATAAATAAATATACATGCATACATACATAATACATGCATACATACATATACATTTTAAATACATTCCTTTTACCATTGACAATATTCGTCATTCGCCCGGATGTATATTTTATGGACATACCAACGTACTTCCCTTTCACTGGGAAACAGTCGAGCAGCGACTGTTTTGAATATTTCAAAACACAGGAATACATAAATGATTGCAAACTAAGGCCTGGATATAAACTTTTGTGTTTGTCAACTTTGCCAAACCCGAAATTATTACTCTCGCGTTGACAAAGAAGTGTTTAGATGCTTCGATGAGAAATGATGTTGCATTGGAATACGTTTCTGCGATTCTGTAGTAGTTTCGTCTCTCTCTCTCTCTCTCTCTCTCTCTCTCTCTCTCTCTCCTCTCTCTCGCTTTGTTATGAGTACCTCGGTAAAATTCTCTCCCCCTCTCTCTGTGGATCTTGGTAAAAATCTCTCTCTCTCTCTCTCTCTCTCTCTCTCTCGCTTTGATACGAGTACCATTTTAGCACCTAATGTGAAATCTGTCTCTCTCCTCTCTCTCTCTCTTTGATTTTAACTCCGATGTAAAAGCTTCTCTCTCTCTCTCTCTCCACTCTCTCTCTCTCTCTCTCTCTCTCTCTCTCTCTCTCTCTCGGCCGTCGAGGCTATACGCGAATAATCCATTTCAGCGTCGTTCGCGAAATAAAAATTTTCGCGCAACTGACGGGAAAATACTTTAGAAATCGGATTTAGACAAAATCAGACATTTCACGTCTCTCTCTCTCTCTCTCTTTCTCTCTCTCTCTCTCTCGTATCGTGGCTAATTAGCCAATAAGATCATTTGAGTGGCTATTTTTCATTATGTTTTTTTTAACGACTAAATTAGTCAGTCGTCCTGGTTTTTCGTACGTAACATTTTACGCTTGGCGCGATTCATTTGTCTCAGTGCAGTGCGAATTAGCTCAGTCGCCCCTGTTACCCCCTACCTTAATTTCTCTGGGGGAGGGGGAGGGGAAGGGGAAATGGGCGGGAGAGGTATGGATCATGGTAAAGGAGAGGTAGAGAAGAGGAAGGAGGAGGAAGGTGAGGAGAAACGGGAGGCTGGAGGGGGAGGGAGAGGGGAGGTGGAGAAGGGGAAGGGGCAGGGGCAGGGGTGAGTTCTACGTAGCTCTGACCTTAATAGAACTAATTTCTTGTTGGTCCAGTTGCCTAATGCTTTGTTGTCTTGTCACTTATTTTTTGTTTTGTTTTAATTCGTTTACAGCAAGATACGTAAATATACTTGTATTATCATTACCCGCTTTTGCACGCTAGTATATAAATTTTTTGCGTCCTTGTGCATGGACAGAGAGAGAGAGAGAGAGAGAGAGAGAGAGAGAGAGAGAGAGAGAAGACGCTGCATTTGGGTAGAGAAGAAACTAACTTCTACATATGAATTGAGAAAGAGAGATGAAAAGACTGCATTTGAGAGAGAAAGGGAGAAAGCACTAAACTGCATAAGAGAGAGAGAGAGAGAGAGAGAGAGAGAGAGAGAGAGAGAAGACGCTGCATTTGGGTAGAGAAGAAAGTAACTCCTACATTTGGATTGAGAGAGAGAGAGAGCAGCAAACCAAATGCATTAGAGAGAGAGAGCAAAAAAATGCAATTGCATTTGAGAAAGAGAGAGAGAGAGAGAGAGAGAGAGAGAGAGAGAGGGTGTCTTGCAAAGCTGACAGGACACCACCAAGCCCCCAAGAACCTATCAACTCAACACTCATCAATCCGAGGATCCTCTGTAATGAGATTGATTAGGTTTTCACGGCTGAGTTGATCTCCCAATCCTCTTTCAAATGCCGTAGCGTCAGTGAGAGTCGGTAAAAGAATCATTTTACGGGAAATAGAAAAAATGGGGGAATATAAGACAGGTTGGGAAGGGGTTAGGGCGGGTGGGATGAAGCAGATATATAGAAAACTGCAGTACTAATAGAATTGATTTTAAGAGATGTATATAGATATACGTAGGTAATGCCCATGTAGTCATAATCGTATAAACAATTACATACCCAAGACTATATATATATAGTGTGTGTATATTTCTTTCTCACCAAACGCCAGGTAGGCCTCCAGGCCTGTCAGTCGTCCTGCTTCAGGAACAGTCTCCATTCTTGGCGATCATCATAGAGCCTCATCTCATCAACATCCCGCAAACTAGAGCCTCTCCTCTCTACTCCTCTCTCTATGTTTTGTAGCCATCTCATTTTTGGTCTTCCTACCGGTCTCCTTCCTTCCGGTGTCCCATTCCAAAAACCTTATAGGATATCGCTCCTCCTCCATTCTTTTGGTTTTGTGTCCAACCATCTAAGCTGTCCTCTCTCCACAAAATCTAGTATCCCCTCCACTCCCAGTTCTCTTCTAATGTCTTCATTTGTTTACGTAGCCTATCTAGTCTTGTTACACCTTTTATGAGTCTTAGGGCTTTCATTTCAGCTGCTTGAAGTTGGCTTCTAGTTCTTGATGTTAATGTCCATGATTCATGGCCATAAGTCAATATTGGTCTTAAAATAGAGAGGTATATTATGGTTTTCACTTTGCGAGGTA
>NC_087212.1:475662-490662 GCF_015104395.2 Macrobrachium nipponense
TTAAAATTAGTGGTGGGTAGAACTCCATAGCCCAAGATAGACGAAGCCAAGTCTAAATGTTTGGTTTACTACTTTAAAAAAAATGTCCAGTACGAGACGCAGCCCATTAAGCCTTCAGCCACGACCCTTGCCAAACGCACGATCATAGTCAACTTTAACCTTAAATTAAATGAAAACTACTGAAGCTACAGGGTTGCAATTTGGTATGTCTGATGATTGGAGGGTGGATGATCAACATACCAATTTGCAGCCCTTTAGCCTCAGAAGGACGGACAGACAAATAGCCCATCCATCTTTGCACTGAAATTATGCAGTGTGCACGGTTATCAACACAACAAATATACCACATTTATTCAACAAAAAGCACTTTCTAACACTTATATAAAACTCTCTGAACACTGTAAATAACTCTGCTATATTGGTCGTATTATTCAGTGCAAAAATATAGGCTACTGGTTATAAATAACAGTAAATTACTACGTAAAAAGGGGTTGACCCAAGGCAACACGAAACATAGAAACGAATCTCTGTGAAGACTGATGTACTTACACATGTTCATTAAAACACTGCATTTTTTTCACCCAGTCACACGCAGTCCAACGGCCAAAATCACCAACCAAAACAAACAAGATGGAGACAACTTATGCTTTCAAAACAAAAGACACAAGACCATAACAGTACCCAGAAAGCATAGACCCCACTCACTCACTCAGTGCATACTCTCTCTCTCTCTCTCTCTCTCTCTCTCTCTCTCTCTCTCTCTCTTAACAGCCAAGGAGTCTAAAGCAGTGACTACGAAGGGTTTACTGTGACCCTGCTTATCTGGCGCTTGTTGGAACGTTACCAAAATATACAGTGAAAATGTACAGTGTTGCCATTCGCAGGGTCGAGATATATACTATATACGAGAATGGTTTTATACATATTCGTCATTGAATTCTGGTTCTTGCGACACGTTCGATGATTTTGACTGACGTTGGTTGATAATGTCAGAGAAGACAAGGTAAAGAGATATATTATATATATAATATATATATATATATATATATATAATATATATATATATATATATATATATATATATATATAATATACACATATGTAAAATATATATATATATATATATATATATATATATATATATATAATATATATATAATATATATATATAGATATATATATATATATATATATATATATATATATATATCATGTGCAAACCCGGAAAAAAAAAATACTAATTACCTAATAAACCAATAACTAAGACCAAGTCCCCACATAAACATACAATACATCAACCCCCAAAAAACTAAATTAACGATCCAGAAGCCAAAAATTTAAATAAATATATATAAAATATAAATAATTCAAATATCAGAAAATATATATAAAACAAATAATTCTAAATATAAAAATATATATAAAAATGAATAATCTAAATATTAGAAAAATATATAAAAAATAAATAATTCTAAGTCGACTCCAACTCACGTTATCGAGCGGGGGCTGAGTGACTGTCAGCTGAACTTTGTCTTTGCACGACCTGACCAGCTGGATCACGTGATCTCGGGGCGCCTTCTTCACGTCCTCTCCGTTGATCATCAGGATTTGGTCGCCCGGGAGCAGCTTCTCCACGCTCGGGCCCCCCTCGGTCACGAACCTGGGGGAGGGGGGAGAGGAAAGAAAGGATGTCATTATCATTATTATATAGTACTTGGTGTTCATTCTGGTAGGGGTACCTGAATTATTATTATTATTATTATTATTATTATTATTATTATTATTATTATATTAGGTTTATTATTATTATTATTATTATTATCTATACGTGTCCGCAGAGCAAAAATATGATAAAAACGGAAGAGCGAGATAATATATTAATACATACATAAGGACGAATTATTACATACACCCCTACAAACATACATACACATTATTACTAATATGAATAATTAAGGCAAAGACGGTGTCTTAATTTATGCAAATAACCTCATACGAGGAAAATAAAGTAAAAAATACTTATACGGACATGCTTTGCATACACAAACAAAAACAATCACAAACGCCCGTCTAAACGCACACAAACACGCACTAACACTCGCACATACATTGGGAGCTATAAATTCACGAGGTTTGAAGCCAGATTAAGAGAGATGAAAAATAAATAAAAAATAAAAAAAAAAAGGGGAAAAAAACATGATTTGGAAAACGTTCGTCTTAACCGTCCTTTTTTTGGGGGGAGACAGTTTTTCTCCTTCATCCAATTCCCTCTAGTGAACGTGGCCCGTCGCCCAATTCCAGCCTTTTCATCAATTTGCAACCAATTCAACGGTGGGTCTTGCGTCACGCTGATATTCAAATCGGGAGAGAGAGAGAGAGAGAGAGAGAGAGAGAGAGAGGTAAGTGAATTAGATAGAGAAAAAAATTACACATACATATGTAAATACATATCTGAGAGAGAGAGAGAGAGAGAGAGAGAGAGAGACGTGGTAAGTGAAATGATATAGAGAGAAAAATTACCAAAGGTCTATACACACATACGTATATAAATACATATGAGAGAGAGAGAGAGAGAGAGAGAGAGAGAGAGAGAGAGAGAGAGAGAGAGAGATGAGGTAAGTGAATGATATAGACAAAAAATTACACAAGATCTATATACTCATACATATAAGAATACGAGAGAGAGAGAGAGAGAGAGAGAGAGAGAGAGAGAGAGAGAGAGAGAGAGAGAGATGATGATGAGGGAGACTGAGTTGGCTGAAGAGATCGTCCCAAACGCGGTGAAAGACCACTTATGCAAATCAGTTTGTGATTCCAACCCCTCCCCTTTGATCACTGTTGCAGCCTCTCTCTCTCTCTTACTTTTATGATTACCTCTCTTACACATTTCTCTTTATCTTGTTTAATTCCAACTATGTTATTGCCCTTTTTGGACTCTCTCTCTCTCTCTCTCTTGCTTTTATGATTACCTCTCTTACACATTTCTCTTTATCTTGTTTAATTCCAACTATGTCATTGCCCTTTTAGGAGTCTCTCTCTCTCTCTCTCTCTCTCTCTCTCTCTCTCTCTCTCTCTCTCTCTCTCTCATATTTCTTTCTATTAAGAGGCACTTTCTAAGTCTGTTATATCTGTTTAAATCCCAGCTTAAGCACCGCCATTATGGGAATCTCTCTCTCTCTCTCTCTTTCTCTCTCTCTCTCTCTTTTTCTTTTATGATCACCTCTCTTACACATTTCTATTAAGAGACTCTCCTATTTCTCTTTATCCTGTTTAATTCCATCTATATCATTGCCCTTTTGGGAGTCTCTCTCTCTCTCTCTCTCTCTCTCTCTCTCTCTCTCACATTCCTATTAAGAAACTTTTAGTCTCTCATTGTCCTGTTTAATTCCATCTTTCTCGCTGCCATTGAGGGAATCTCTCTCTCTCTCTCTCTCTCTCTCTCTCTCTCTCTCTCTCTCTCTATATGCTAATCACCTCTCTCTTACAAAAACACAGTCCAGGTAACAGTAAACGGAAGTGGAAAAATCAGAAGGGGAGATAAGAAGAAAGGTAATTAAGAGAAAAACTATAATTAATGGTATTAAGGATTGAGATGTAAATAAGGATTAAAACGAAATCACGTGAAAAGGGGAGTAGAAGTGGATGAAATAATGATACAAGATAAAAAGGAGAATTAGATGAAATAATGATAAAAGACAGAAAGCAGAAGTAGATGAAATATTGATACAAGATTAAAAAGAGAATTAGATGAAATAATGATAAAAGACAGAAAGCTGAAGTAGATGAAATATTGATAAAAGATAGAAAGGAGAAGCGGGTGAAATATGGATAAAAGATAGAAATCAGAATTATATGAAATAAGGATAAAAGATAGAAAGGAAAAGTGGATGAAATATGGATAAAAGACAGAAAACCAGAAGTTGATGAAATATGAATATATAGGAAGAGGAAACAGAAGTAGATGAAATAAAGAAAAAACGAAGACAAGAAACAGAGGCAGATGAAATGAAGATAACAGGAAATGAAGCGTAAATAGACGAAAAAAAGGTAAAAAAAAAAAAAGATAAAATAAGGACAACAAACACCCATCTTTCCAAACAAACACTTGTAAACTCACAAACAGACAAGAGGAAATGATGAACTAGTGCTGATAAGACAGAGAGGAAGGGCAGCGAAGAGATAATTGGGGAAAAACTGATGAAGAGATAAAATTGAAAAAATCAGAAAAAATTAGAAAAAACTCCAAAAAAAAATAAACATAAGAATTTATAAAAAAATGAAAAAAAGGCAGATTATGAAAAAACTCCAAAAAAAAAATAACATAAGTTATCATATGAATTTATAATGAAGAACCAAGAATTAAAATGAAAATAATCTTATATACAAAGCAAAGAGATATTGATAATCAGCCGATATATATATATATATATATATATAGATACATATATATATATATATATATATATATAGATATATATATATATATATATATATATATATATATATATATATATATATATACATATATATATGATAAATTGGTAGTGAAGGAATACCAATTTCAGATAGCAGACGAACCATATATAAATATACAAAAAAAATTCATAAATAAATCATAAATCATAAATACATTGAATATATTCCCTCAATAGCAATATATCGTATATATATATATATATAGATATATATAGATATATATATTATTATATATATATATATACATAAAATAATGTATATATATATATATATATATATATATAGATATATACCTATATAGATATATATATATATATATATATATATATATATATATATAGATATATATATATATATATATATATATATATATATATATATATAGAATATATTATATATATGTATATATACACGATAAATTGGTATTGAAGGAAATAATATTCAATGCATTTATGATAGCAGACTAACCATACATAAATATATTGCAAATAAACATATATATACATACGAAGTGCCCTAAGAAAGAAAAATATATATAAAAATGGAAAATTGTACATACTCCCAAAATACACACACACACACACACAAATGCCGATTACAAAACCGAATCCTTCCCACGGGACGCCATTCACATCCTTGGCTAACGTCTCCCGCCGGAGGACAAAAATAGACCTCTCCTCGAGGATTTGCAACGCCCCAAAACAACACGTCCTCCTTGAGAGCCCCACTACTCCCCAGACGACCCATGGGGGGGGGGGGAGGGGTGTTGTGGGGTGGGGCGGGGGGAGGGGTGGGGGAGACGAGGAGGTATAGGATCACGTCTTCAGGAGACAACAGAGATCTTTGTTTAGGTCGTTCTATCTCAGACGGCGACTACCGTTTGAAAAACAAACGATTCAGACCATCTCATTTCTCCACTTCTCTCTCTCACTCTTTAGGATGCAAGGTCAAGGAGCAGTGTAATATATTCACTCTCTCTCTCTCTCTCTCTCTCTCTCTCTCTCTCTCTCTCTCTCTCTCTCTCTCTCAGTATTATCAATTTTTTCCCACACATTTTTATCAGGAGACTTTCTTTGCCTCTTTCTTATTTCTTCATCACTGCCATTATGTCTCTCTCTCTCTCTCTCTCTCTCTCTCTCTCTCTCGTTGGGCTTATTTATTAATGAATGTCTTGTCTGTGGGATTAACTTCGTGGGATATATAAGGCAAGACTTATACAACAGGTCTTTTGGGGGAGATAAGACTAGTCTCCTAGTTAAGTTAATATACGTCTTGCTTTGGAAACTATTTGGTCCTCCCTCTCTCTCTCTCTCTCTCTCTCTCTCTCTTTGTGGACCACCGGAAATTCACTTCTTCCTTTTGCAAATGACGCGTGTGTGTATGTGTGTGTCTGTGTAACCGCACAAGCTTCCATACAAACACGCGTGACATGAGCTGAAAGTAATATTTGGACCACCGTGTATGTATGATTTGTGTTGTTTTATTTTTCAATTCAAAAGCCATAGAGAGAGAGAGAGAGAGAGAGAGAGAGAGAGAGAGAGAGAGAGAGAGAGAGAGAGAGTCACTTCACACATTTTGACAGTGGCACCTCTGTCCAAGGACCTCCCGTGGCGAAAGCACTCGAAAGTCAACGACCTACAAGAACCCACTTCCTTCCTCCCATTTGGGTCGCATTTTCAACACCCCCGACTCATTCGAGTGCCGCCTTCATTCATTAAAATAGCTCATTCATTTATTTAGTTCTTGTATCATACGCTGATTCATTTAGCTTCCATACTAACCCATTCAGTATTTTCATTCATGTATTCATTCAAACCCTACAATGGATATGTTGACAACACAGGTTACAAACGAACCCTTTCTGATAAAGTTGTAACAGTAATTAAGTTTCAGGTTGTAACAACAGTCTCGGAGTGAATAATTATAGGAATTTATAACCGGGTTATAAAGGAAAAATCTGGGAACATGTTGTAGGAAAGAAATGGTGGAATAAGATGTATTTTATAGTTGTAACAATAATTAAGGTTCAGGTTGTAACAACAGTTTTGTAGTAAATAATTATGGACATGTATAACCGGGTTATGAAGGAAAAATCTGGGAACATTTTAAAACAAAAGAAAGGTAGGAATTATATTATATATATATATATATATATATATATATATATACATACATATATATATATATATATATATATGTATATATATATATATATATATGATATATATATATATATATATATATATATATATATATATATATATATATAGATATGTATGTATGTATGTATACACACACACACACACACACACACACACACACACACACATATATATATATAATATATATATACCTATATACATATATATATATATATGTGTGTGTGTGTGTGTGTGTGTTCCAGGATTTGTCTGTTATATCTTTCGTATAAATTTCTGTTATAAACTAATCTGAATGGGAGATTTATAACTTATCCCTACGTTTCTGTGTTATAAAAATGTACACAGATTTATAAATTCCTGTTATAACCTTAAGCTGAATGTTTGAGATATAAATAGGCCTACTCTACAAGCTTTTCTGGTTGTAACATGTTCCAGATTCCAATTTATTCCGGTTATTAACCGATCAAGAATGGTTTTTAATATATTATATATAATATAATTATATATATATATATAATATTATTTATAAATTACCTTATATATAAATAATATATATATATATATTATTATTATTATATAATAATATATTATAATATATATAATATAATATATATAATTATATTATATATTATATATAATATATTTTTAATAATTATATAATAATAATAAATTGGTTATAACTATTCAAGAATGGTTTTATATATAATATATATATAAACTATATATATATAATATTATATATATATATTATTATATATAAAATATATATATAGTATATATATATATATATAATATTAATATATATATATATACATATATATGATTAATTTTATTAATATTAATATATATATATATATATATATATATATATAATATAATTTTATATATCTATATATATATATATATATATAAAACCATTCTTGAATAGGTTATAACCGGAATTTATAAATGTGGAATCTGGGAACATGTTACAACCAAAAGCTGTATGAGTAGTCTATTTATATCCAAACATTCAGCTTAAGGTTATAACAGGAATTGATAAATCTGTGTACATTTTATAACACAGAAACGTAGGGATAGTTATAAATCTCCCATTCAAGATAGTTTATAACAGAAATTTATACGAAAGATATAACAGACAAATCCTGGAACACTTTATAATCATAAAGTGTAGGAATAGGCTATGTAAATCTCAGTAACTCTGGACTACGTTATAATGGGAATTTAGAACCGAGTTATAAAAGACAAATCTAGTTACATGTTATAACCTAAAAACGTGGGAAAGTATGCTAACACTCTCTCTCTCTCTCTCTCTCTCTTCTCTCTCTCTATCTCTCTATAATATATATATATATATATATATATATATATATATATATATATATATATATAAATATATATATTTATAATAATAATAATAATAATAATAATAATAATAATAATAATAATAATAATTTATAACCAAAAATTATAACTCAAAAAAACCTACGAATAAGCTATATATATACCTCAACCATTCAGGACTACTGATGGTTATAATTACGTAGTTTGGAACCGAGTTCTACAATAGCAATTTAAGATTAGTCACAAATGAGCAGCTGCGGGAATAATTATCATAACGCAAATTTGCATATCCTAATGAAACAGGCTCATATATATAACTTAAACCCCTGAATTGTCAGTCAAAAGTTTTTAAAATGCTTTCAAATGCTTTCAGAGTGCGTATTTTTTTTTTTGTCTGGACGAATTAAATGATCTCAAAGTCCAATGTTTTTTTTCATTCTCCATGTGAATTTATTCCACCAGATTATTTCAGTTATCAGATAATTGAAGGTCTTTCATAATTGGAGGGTTTTGTCAGGAATGTAGATTCATTATTGAAAATAAAAAATGTTTTTTTTTCTCATTTATTAAATAATTAGTTTGAAATGGAAAAATACTTCATGCATAAATTTCAATTAATTGGGAAAAACAACTTATATAGCTTGTAAGTTTAAATACTTGATCAATCGTAAATTATGTAAAGAATTGTGAATATAAACAAGTAATTAAAATAGTTTTAAATTGTGTGTTCAACAAACTATAACTAAATGTATAAATTTACAGTTAAACAAAATGAGTATTAATTTACATCCTGTGAATTTAGCAATGGTTTATAAGTATAAAAATAAAAGCACATAAATAAACTTTAAATAAATTTAAAATTAAAAAAATCGTAAATAAAAGACCTCTTAGAGTTAAGACGACGTTTGCCCACGATAATGTGATCCTATTAAGGTTGATAATGTTAACACTAGTAATTTTAACCGGTCTGAGGCCTTCATGTGACCCATTAACTCTTGCACACGAGATGGCTACATTAATGCAAAGGCCTTGAATTATTTTTCACAATGCACTGGCGTTAAACGCATACTTATCTTTTCTCCTTTATTTAAATTTGTGACTGGAATAATAGTACAGTTCCTAAAATACAGTAGTTGCATAAGTAATATTTTGACAAATATTGCTTATTCAATTCTTCACTTAAAACTTGTGACTAGAACGAGGGTACGATTATTAAAAAAAGTAATTCGTTAGACTCCGAGGGGTCCAATTCATTAACACGCGGGACCCCGTGACGTCACGAGCGTTAAACCAGAAAGAGAAGCCACGTACCAAACACCATTAGGGCGGCAATGCATTTAGGGCAAACGCTTTGTCCCGGATAAGTTTATTATGCCAACGTGGGGGGCGGGTGAGGGACGGGGGTGTGTCTGTGTGAAGATCAGGGGTGGGGGACGGTTTTGGGGGGAGGGGGGGGGGGGAGGGGGGAGGTAGTGCGTGAAGTGTGTGGCAAACCACGAATTTCGCGAAGAACGAACGCTTTCAAGAGAGTGAGAGAGAGAGGGAGAGAGAGAGTTACAAGGATTAGGATATCCTAAAGACTTATTAAGTCCATCCCAGGAGATATCAAGTCCTCACTTATCTCTAGGAGCAGGTTTTACTGTTCATTCACAGTGTCCTAATGATTTTGTCTAGCTTTCTTTTAAACTCCTCCACACTTTTCTGTTTGCAGGTTTCTATGAGAGAGAGAGAGAGAGAGAGAGAGAGAGAGAGAGAGAGAGAGAGAGAGAGAGAGAGAGAGAGAGAGAGAGAGAGAGAGAGAGAATAACTACCCAAATTTGCGTGGTGGATACGTGTGTGAATATTCAAGGGCAGGATTCAGGTCCCTAATTGCGGGTTTCCCAGAAAGGACCCCAGGGGCGGATTCCGCATTTGTTTTTTGGGTACAAAAGATTCTAAAACTATTTTTTGTTTTTTTGTTTTTTAAGGCGCCTACGCAGTCTTTCCCCACAACAACAGTGCAAACTCATATCCCAAGAGGTATTCATTACCCTGAGAGAGAGAGAGAGAGAGAGAGAGAGAGAGAGAGAGAGAGAGAGAGAGAGAGAGAGAGAGAGAAGACTTCAACCAAACACTGAACAACACAAAAGCAGAAATAAAAAAAAATGAAAAAAACACACAAGACACACAACACTTGCCCAATGACCTTAAGGCCTGACATTTTAATATCTTACTAAAATTGTCCAAATACATTGTAATATTGTGTGATTCTTTTCTAATGGAGAAAATTATATTTAATACCAAATGAAAAAGGTTCAAATACACTGCTTGCAAAGTGTGTGGCGATGATTTTTTAAAAGTAAGTAAAGAAAATTAGACCAGGAACATAAAGCCAGATTAATATTTCATAAGAAATGTCCAAAATACATTGCAAAATTACATAGTTAGCTATTAACGCAAGGAATTTATCACCAGCACTGAGAGCCAATTCAATATCTAAAAAGAAATATATTCATAAATTTAATATTAAGAATATATGACAGACGAGAAAACGTACAGAATCACTCATAGAGCTGATTTATAAGTTTAATTAATATCCTAATACTATTCTCCTTGCATTTTTATAAGTTTTCATCTATTTGTTAATTGATTAGTTTTCTTTTTAATAAATGGGGTCTCTTTTCTCTGGTATTTCCCGTTACCTCGTCTTACTTCTTTCTAATGAACACCTTAATATTCTTTGGAAGCTTGAATGTCAAGTCAGTGGCCCCTTTGATGGGCTTGTTCCATATAAATAGGTTTCATCTTATTATATAATAATAATAATAATAATAATAATAATAATAATAATAATAATAATAAAAACATGGGCAGTACCAGTAATCAGATACAGCGCAGGAATAGTGGAATGGACGAAGGCAGAACGTCCGCAGCTAGATCAGAAAACCAGGAAACATATGACAATACACAAAGCACTACACCCAAGAGCAAATACGGACAGACTATACATAACACGGAAGGAAGGAGGGAGAGCACTACTAAGTATAGAGGACTGCGTTAACATCGAAAACAGAGCACTGGGGCAATATCTAAAAAACCACGTGAAGACGAGTGGCTAAAGAGTGCATGGGAGAAGAAGGAACTAATAAAAATAGACGAAGACCCAGAAATATACAGAGACAGGAGAAAGACAGAAAGAACAGAGGACTGGCACAACAAACCAATGCATGGACAATACATGAGACAGACTAAAGAACTAGCCAGCGATGACAATTGGCAATGGCTACAGAGGGGGGAGAGCTAAAGAAGGAAACTGAAGGAATGATAACAGCGGCACAAGATCAGGCCCTAAGAACCAGATATGTTCAAAGTACGATAGACGGAAATAACATCTCTCCCAATATGTAGGAAGTGCAATACGAAAATGAAAACCATAAACCACATAGCAAGTGAATGCCGGCACTTGCACAGAACCAGTACAAAAAGAGGCATGATTCAGTGGCAAAAGCCCTCCACTGGAGCCTGTGCAAGAAACATCAGCTACCTTGCAGTAATAAGTGGTACGAGCACAACCTGAGGGAGTGATAGAAAACGATCAGCAGAAAGATCTCTGGGACTATGGTATCAGAACGGATAGGGTGATACGTGCAAACAGACCAGACGTGACGTTGATTGACAAAGTCAAGAAGAAAGTATCACTCATTGATGTCGCAATACCATGGGACACCAGAGTTGAAGAGAAAGAGAGGGTAAAAAATGGATAAGTATCAAGATCTGAAAATAGAAATAAGAAGGATATGGGATATGCCAGTGGAAATCGTACCCATAATCATAGGAGCACTAGGCACGATCCCAAGATCCCTGAAAAGGAATCTAGAAAAACTAGAAGCTGAAGTAGCTCCAGGACTCATGCAGAAGAGTGTGATCCTAGGAAGGAACGGCACACATAGTAAAGAAAAGTGATGGACTCCTAAGGAGGCAGACAGCAACCGGAACCCCACACTATAAATACCACCCAGTCGAATTGGAGGACTGTGATAGAGCAAAAAAAAAAAAAAAAATAATAATAATAATATATTCTCTGGAAGCTGGAGTTCAAGTCAATGGCCCACTTGGTGGCTTGACTCCATATGAATAGGTTTCACCTTCTGTATAATAATCAATAATAATAACAATAATAATAATAATAATAATAATGATAATAACGTAAAAAAAGTAAAAACCCCTATCTTCTTGGGGTTCTAATTTCTGTCAACTAAAATTGGAGAAGATGAAGAAGGAGGTGGTTATAATTACAACTTCTTATCTCCCTCGAGTGGACTCCAAAGGTTATAATTGATTATGATCCTAATTAAGCCACAGAAAAACCAGCCAGAACGCATGCGCACCATAACATATCAATTAATCATGTATCTGGGATTATATAAGCAGGGTATCTGCAATTAGCAATTAGCTTACATCCCACCAACCCACCCACCCACACACACAACACACACAGTGGTGGTTTTGTATAAAAAAGTGCATTCCATCATTTGTAAAGGACATTTTGACAGGGTATGTGGAGAGAAAATTAAATAAAAATGATAGTATGTCCTATATTGTGTGAAAAAAAATGTACATCATTAAAACAAAGTAAATATATATATATATATATATATATATATATATATATATATATATATATATTATATATATATACACACACACACACACACACACACACACACACACATATATATATATATATATATATATATATAATATATATATATATATATATATATGTATATATACTTTAGCACAAACAACAATAACAATGACAATACCTACACAACTTCGACTATAACCTACATCCAAATACGCAAAGCACGTTCTGGAGCCGAGCGAAAAATCCTAACTCAATCTCTCTCTCTCTCTCTCTCTCTCTCTCTCTCTCTCTCTCTCTCCAAAATTTTACTTTCAAAATACAACACATTTTGAAATCGTTTCGCTCGACAGTATTTCAGACAATTTACATATCACGAAATTCCATCGCACGAGAAGTTAAGTCAAAGAAATTCAATTGAGACACTGGCTTGGGGGAGTAGAGAGAGAGAGAGAGAGAGAGAGAGAGAAGAGAGAGAGAGAGAGAGAGAGAGAGACGAGAGAGAGAGAGAGAGAGTTCTGAATGATCTCTTTCTGGGGACCAAAAATCTACATAATCTTTGAAGTTTATTGTACGACACGTCAGTGAACGGAGGGAGGGATAGGGAGAGGTGGTGAGGGAGAGGGGTGATGGAGGGGAGGGAGAAGGTTGAGGAAGGTGGGAAGGAGGGCGGGAGGAGAGTTGGGAGGTGGGGGGTGATGTGGCCGAATAAAGGGAGATGATTAGTATTAAGTTGCAACTTTTCGAAGCCAACCAGCAGGGCTCATTTTCAAGCTAAAAAGTAACAATATCTAATTAGTACAATAAAATTAAGCTACAAAAACTAATATACACAATGTAAGGTACAATAAAACAATCACAGTTAAAGGTACAAATAAGGACCAACCGTTGAGTGTGAAGACAGAGGAAGGACTAACAAAAAACGTAAACAGTTCACGAGAGGTAAAGAGGTGTAGACGTGGCATGGGTGTTCAGTGAAGGGACCAGTTTTTTTAGTAAACAATGATTTCATTAATTGCTCGAAACCTTATGATTGGAAGCTCTGCCCAAAACCTCAAAATTCCTTGTACTGAATAGAATACCTACATTATCGGTATAATCCCTTATGTTGGAAAATTCGGGATTCTTAAGCTAAGTGCCAGTTCTATAGCTGACAGCTCTATGACTGTCTATTCGGACTTAAGTACCTATGTGTCGATCCAATATAGGTTCCTCGATTACATCGAGACAAGTAAATTTGTATATAACACATGAGGTCATCAATGGATCCAAACGGTCCTTGAAGCTGAAAAGGTTACCGACCGTATTCAGTGGGTTTGTGTTATTAATTTTGGTTTTCATGGCAGCGAGATGACCAGATATTAAAGCGTGAAGTTCCTTATAAAAAGTTGTATTATGAATAAAAGGAAGGCTGGCATAGAAAGGTAATTTAGGAACGTGAGGAGTAGGATGACGTGGAACAAAAATATTATTTACAAATTTGGAGACATGCTTAAAGAACAAACTGGGTGGGAAAGCAGTTGCGTTAAAAATATTTTTGCAAGAACGTGACTTCATTGTGATAAGATTGCCAACTGGAAGACAAGCAAAGGCTCGGTGAAGCATGGTTAATAAGGCAATAATCTTTAAAATCAAGAGAACAAAAACTAAAAAATTTGTACCAAGACCAGTGAATGTATTTTTTCTAAAACGGAAGTTGAGAAGCCTTGAGAGGAGCGTGTAATTAAAATATCTAAAAAATGCAACTGATTGTTGGTTTCGTGTTCAATGGTGAATTTCTTTGATGTTTAGGGTGAAATGAGTTGATGAAAGTTAAAAACCTCTCGGCGTTCAAACCGACTTTCTAAAGAGTGCAAACGTGTCGTCAACATACCGTTTATAAAATAGTGGATGGTAACTAAGGGGACAAGAATCAAGCATTTGCTCTTATAGCGAGCACATGAAGATACCGGCAAAGATGGGTCCAAGAGGAGAGCCCATAGCCATACCATCAATTTGCGAGTAAGAACAACCATTAAAAACAAAAACGGTGTCCCGCACCGCCAGATCTAAATCGCGAATTTTCCAACATAAGGGATCATACCGATAAATGTAGGTATTCTATTCAGTACACGGATTTTGAGGTTTTGGGCAGAGCTTCCAATCATAAGGTTTTAGCAATTAATGAATCATTGTTTATTAAAAAACTGGTAACCCCCCTCACTGAAGAACACCCATGCCACGTCTACACCTCTTTACCTCTCGTGAACTGTTTTTACGTTATTTTTTGTTAGTCCTTCTCTGTCTTCACACACAACGGTTGGTCCTTATTTGTACTTTTAACTGTGATTGTTTTATTGTACCTTACATTGTGTATATTAGTTTTGTAGCTTAATTTTATTGTACTAATTAGAT
>NC_087212.1:495662-505441 GCF_015104395.2 Macrobrachium nipponense
TCAGTCGATGCAAGGTGAAGGACAATCCTTTATTCCCATTTTTTCGTACTTTATTGTCGCGACGTTTCAAGACATAAAAGTCCCATTATCAAGCTAAAAAATAAGATAAAAACAAAGTTAAAATCATAAACTCGGAATACATACTAAGAATTTAAAAAGTTACAAATATAAAAAGCAAGTACAAGAGTAGGGAGGAGTCAATACCATAAGGTGCTGAAAGCACAGACCGAGTGACAATTCGGGCCGGGTCAGCTTCGACTTGAACTCACGAGAAGATACAGAGGTGTTGAGGAAGACTGGGTATTTAACTGCGGAACGAGTTGTTTTATGAAAAGTGATTCTAAAATAGCTAAATGATGTTCGTTAGGGATTGGCCTATAATTTTTTTAAAAATCTTTGTAATTCAAGTCATGTTTAACATTTCTTTGTATGCTCGCGTATACATGAAAACTCAGGATTAGTTATTAATTTGACACCTGTTCTATAACTAACGCCTCGATGAGAATCTAATCTCACTTTGAGTAACCTCCGTGTGGAGCCGACGTACTTCCCTAGATTACATCTAGGGCAATTTTTAAAATTATAGGCCAATCCCCTAACGAACATCATTTAGCTATTTTAGAATCACTTTTCATAAAACAAACTCCGTTCCGCAGTTAAATACCCAGTCCTTCCTCAACACCTCTGTATCTCTCGTGAGTTCAAGTCGAAGCTGACCCGGCCCTCCCCGAATTGTCACTCGGTCTGTGCTTTCAGCACCTTATGATAATTTGACTCCTCCTCACTCTTGTACTTGCTTTTTATATTTGTAAACTTTTTTAAATTCTTAGTTATGTATTCCGAGTTTATGATTTTAACTTTTGTTTTATCTTATTTTTGCTTGATAATGGGACTTTTATGTCTTGAAACGTCGCGACAATAAAGTACAAATAATGGGAATAAAGGATTGTCCTTCACCTTGCATCGACTGATATATATATATATATATATATATATATATATATATATATATATATATATATATATATATATATATGTATATATACAAACAAACAACCACACGAGCAAAAAAGGACTTGTCCACACAAAGACATACATGTACAAACACACGAGCCATCCAGACAATTACCTCTGAAAAAAAAAATAAACAGACTTTCCTCACAATAATTCCTTCGCAAAAAAAGAGGACACGAATTCTTCTCTGGTCCATAAATCTGGGAAGTTTAAAAGCACCACAAAACGAATCATGAAAATTTTAAAAAAGACGCTTTAGGATATTAAAGTTTGAAACATTAATGAGGTATAATTTTTTTTCGTGGTTCTGCTGGGTCCGTAATTTAATGTATTGGGTTTTATTAATTTTATTATTTTTTCATTCATTCTTCAAATATGGTGCGATTGCGAATGAATTAGGATGGGCAGGACTTGTGGGTTACAAAAAATAAATGAATGAATGAAAATGCTTGTCTGTTTTATATATGTATCTATATGTATATATATATATATACATATATATACATATAGATATATTATATATATATATATATATATATTATATATATATATATATATATATATATATATTATACAGATTCCGGGATTCTCAGGTTGTAAAATAAAGAATTCCGGAAAATAGGGTCTCGGTATAATGCTGTATGACGCGCAGCCCATGAAACTTTAACCATGGCCAGATTATGGGTAACTATACCCTTAGATATAATAGAAACTACTGAGGTTAGAGGGCTGCAATTTGGTACGTTTGATGATTGGAGGGTGGATGATCAACATACCAGTTTGCAACCATCTAGCCTCGGTAGTATTTAAGATCTGAGGGCGGACAGAAAAAAGTGCGGACAGACGGACAGACAAAGCGATCTCAACGGTTTTCTTTTGCAGTAAACTAAAAACAACGCAACATCAAAAGGGACCATAACTTGAATCGCTCTTCTAGAGGAAGCTCCAGAGGTCTGGAAGTTATATAATCACCACAAATATTCAGATTTTCCACCATAGCGGGGGAGCCTTTATGCAAATGCCAACAAACTCTTGTATAATACAATGGGGGTTCCTTCTGTCTCTCTCTCTCTCTCTCTCTCTCTCTCTCTCTCTCTCTCTCTCCTCGTCTCTCTCTCTCTCTCTGTGGCAAACGGCTTAGCGGTATCTCCCGACTTAACATACTTAAGACTTTTATTTGTTTACTTTTTTTTGGAGGGGAGGGGGTCTGGGAGGGGACGGGGAAACGAGAGTGACGGATTCTCGGTTCCCGGCGGGAGACTTTAATAATTCGGCTCAGTCTCGCTTTGTGCGATGTTTAGCGCCGTTTCTTGAGAAGATAAAATATTTAGCGCCGTTTCTTGAGGAAAAATATATTTAGCGCCGTTTCTTTAGGACAAATAATATTTAGCCCCGTTTCTTGAGAAAAAATATTTAGCGCCGTTTCTTGAAGGTAAAAACATATAACCGCCGTTTCTTGAAAAAAAAATATTTAGCGTCGTTATCTTAAAGAAATGTATATATTAGATATATATATATATATATATATATATATATATATATATATATATATATATATATATATATAGTGATAGATATATATATATAATATATTATAATATATATATATATTATATATAGATATATATAGTATATTTATATATATATATACTATATATATATCATATATATATATATAATAGTCATATTCATATATATATATCGATAGATATATATATATATATATACTATATATATATATATATATATATATATATATATGTATATATACTATATATATATAATATATATATATATTATATATATATATATATATATATGTATACTTAGCCCAGTTTCTTGAAAAAAATATTTAGTGCATTATCATAGAAAAAATTTTAGCGCCATTTCTTGAAAAAAAAAAACAAAAAAAAAAAAAAATAGCGCCGTTCTAAAAAAAAAAAAAAAAAATTATAAATGAAAAAATAGCGTCGTTTCTTTTCGAGATGTATGCACGTAATTCGGTCGACGAATGTAAAATAAATAATAGATAAATAAATAAATAATATACCGACGCAAAATAGAAAAAAATACAACAGCGCTGGCATCGTTCTTTAAAAAAAAAAAAAAAAAAAAAGGAGTAATTTATTTAGTCCAGCCTCGTTCAGGCCTTGAAGGGAAGTTTATTTGCTTTCGAACACTACTTTTTTTTCTTATTTATTTCTTGGATTAGTCTGCTGGTAATCCTTATGGGCTGAGTCAACTCACAATAAGCAAGTAACTATTATTACTATTATTAAATAACAACAACAACAATAATAATAATGTGGATTTGTTTCTCCATATGAAGACTCGTGCTACTACGAGGATTTTTTAATAATAATAATAATAATAATAATAATAATAATAATAATAATAACTAATAATAATATTTCATATTGTTATTATTATTATTATCATTTTTTTGTCTATCACAGTCCTCTAATTCGACTGGGTGGTATTTATAGTGTGGGGTTCCAGGTTGCATCCTGCCTCCTCAGGAGTCCATCACTTTTCTTACTATGTGCGCCGTTTCTAGATCACACTCTTCTGCATGAGTCCTGGAGCTACTTCAGCCTCTATTTTTCCAGATTCCTTTTCAGGGATCTTGGGATAGTGCCTAGTGTTCCTATGATTATGGGTACAATTTCCACTGGCATATCCCATATCCTTCTTATTTCTATTTTCAGGGCTTGATACTTATAAATTTTTTCCCTTCCTTTCTCTTCAACTCTGGTGTCCCATGGTATTGCGACATAAATGAGTAATACTTTCTTCTTGATTTCTTGGTTTTGTCAATCAATGATACTTTCTTCTTTATTTTGTCAATAAAGTTATTATTATTATTATTATTATTATTATATTATTATTATTATTATTATTATTATTATTATTATTACCCCTAACTTCGTACTTTATGACTAACACTAAGCCCACATTTATTATGAAAAAAAATTCAAATACTTTTATATAAATAAATGCCTCCTCCTCCTCCTACTCCTCCTCCTACTTGTTAGTCCACCGTGAGAACATATATAAAAATATGATAAATGGAAAAGAAACAGATGTTGTTTATCTAGACTTAGCAAAAGCTTTTGACAAGGTAGACCATAATATATTAGTGAAGAAAATTAGAAAACATAATATAGTGGACAAAGTAGGAAGATGGATAAAGGAATTTTTACACGACGGAAAACAGATAGTTATTGCAAACGATGAGAAATCGGATGAAGCTAAGGTAATATCCGCTGTGCCAAATAGTACGGTGCTAGGTTGCATTGCTGTTTGTTATTATGATTGCAGACATAGACAGTAATGTTAAGGATTCGGTAGCGAGTAGTTTCGCTGATGACACAAGAATAAGTAGAGAAATTACTAGTGATAAAGATAGGAACTCGCTACAAAGAGACCTTAACAAGGTATATGAATGGGCAGAGGTAAATAGGATGGTATTTAACTCTGATAAATTTGAATCAATAAATTATGGAGGAAAGCTATATGTATATAGGGGACCTAATAACGAGACAATCATTAATAAGGAAGCAGTTAATGACCTTGGTGTGATGTTGAATAGGAACATGTTATGCAATGATCAAATAGCAATTCTATTGGCAAAATGCAAAGCAAAAAAGGGAATGTTGTTACGGCACTTCAGAACAAGAAAAGCTGAACACATGATTATGCTTTATAAAACTTATGTACGTAGTCCACTTGAATATTGCAATATGATATGGTACCCACACTATCAAAAGGATATTGCACAAATAGAGAGTGTACAAAGGTCCTTTACAGCTAGAATAGAAGAAGTTAAGGTTCTCGACTACTGGGAAAGACTACAATTTTTAATTAAAATTATATAGTCTAGAAAGGAGAAGAGAAAACGCTACATGATAATTCAGGCATGGAACAGATAGAAGGAATTGCCGAAAACATCATGGACGCTAAAAATATCAGAAAGAGCAAGCAGAGGTAGATTAATAGTGCCCAAAACTATACCAGGAAAACTAAGGAAAGCACACAAGACATTAATCCACTACGCAACAGCATCAATAATGCAGCGTCTATTCAATGCGTTGCCTAGATCATCTGGGAATATATCAGGAGTGAGCATAGATGTGTTTAAGAATAAGCTCGACAAGTATCTAAGCTGCATCCCAGACAATCCAAGATTGGAAGATGCAAAATATACCGGAAGATGTACTAGCAACTCTCTGGTAGACATTAGAGGTTCCTCACACTGAGGGACCTGGGGCAACCCGAACGAACTGTAAGGTCTGTAAGGTAAGGTAAGGTAGGTCTCCTCCTCCTCCTCCTCCTCCTCCTCCTATCCTCCTCCTCCTCCTTTCATTTTTCGAAAATCGCCCAGACAATGGGGAAAGCTGAACCTCCCACTTAAAAGAAATGGAAGGTGGTCCTATTATAGCCCGAATTACCACTGGTTTCATCGAAATGATCTTATCAGAAAGAGAGGGAGGAAAAATCTCTCCTGTCTTATTCCTGAAAAGCCTGAAGAAACTTTTGCTGATTTTTTTTTCTCTCAACAACAATTTTTTTCTTGCAAAAAAATTTTTATTTTTACGAAACTTTGTTAAATATATATTTTTTCTCGGCCAAACCATTCGGAATATTTTGAATTAAAGTTGGGGAGGTTTCCAATTTTAGTATATACTAAATACTAGTGGACATAATAATTAAAATATATATATATATATATATATATATATATATATATATATATATATATATATATACATGTATGTATGATAATTAATCACATCGAACCGTGATCCATTTATATATCAATTCAAGCTACAAATGTCCCTTTTATATCTAAAATTCGATCCCATGGGGGGACAGAAATTATTATCAACTTAAAAATTCCCCTTCGGTACATATATGAAAATATATCATTTGGGAGGTAAAGTGAATTTTAGATATTAAAGGACATTGTAGCTTGAATTGATATATACATGTATGTATATATATATATATATATATATATATATATATATATATATATATATATATATATAATATACTATACGATATATATATATATATATATATATATATGTATATATATATATATATATATATTATATATATATATATATATATATATATATATAAATTCTTCTGTTAAAAACCGGATACGTCTCAAGTATAAAAGGCCCACTAAAAACACTCTGGTTTTAAAGCTAAGGACTATATATCTCGGTGGGCTGACTTCTATACCCCTTATCACAGTGAATGACAGAAGAAGTCTTAATCACTACATATTTCACCAATGTAACTTCTTCTGTCATTGACTGCTTGATAAGGTTTAGAAGTCAGTCCATCGAAACATAGTCCTTAGCTGTAAACCAGAAGTGTATTAATGGAACCTTTTCATACTTTATATAAATATATATATATATATATATTATATATATATATATATATATATATATATATATACTATATATATAAATATATATAAGATATATAAAATATGTATATATATATATATATAGTATATATATATATATATATATATATATATATATATATATATATATAATATATATATATATTTCCCTTATAAAGATGACAGCTACACGCAATCAACTTTAGGAACGTCAGCCTTAGCCTAACTGTAAAATGACGTAACAGATTATTATTAAATACTCCCAGGAAACTGGATGCTAAAGTCACATTTAATTAACCCTTCCAGACTCATTTATATTCGTAATTAATTCATTTCACTAGCAAATATGACATTCCCTGACATAAATCGCATTCAGAGAGAGAGAGAGAGAGAGAGAGAGAGAGAGAGAGAGAGAGAGAGAGAGAGGCAAAATTTGTTTTTGCTAGACTGGAACAACAGCTGGCAGAGAAAGGTTACACTGTGCAAGTATGTATGTATGTCTGTATACATATATATATATATATATATATATATATATATATATATATATATATATACATACATGCATACATACCATACATACATATATATATATAGGGTGTTCATAAAGTCCCAGTATCATTATAATTAAAAAAATACCTTAATGGTACTGGGTCCTTTATGGACACCCTGTATATTTATTTATATATAATAAATATATGTATATATATATATATATATATATACATATATATATATATATATATATATATATATATATATATATATATATATATATACAATACATACTATACTATATACACATACAGAACTGAAGAACTGAAGCTGAAAAAACAAAATCCAGTACGCTAAGCAAAAATCTGAGGCTCAGTTACGAAAAAAAAAAAAAACAGCCGAGATGAACTGAAACAGCAACAAAAATCCAGTATCTCTGATGAAACATAAATAATTAAGTTAATATGACACATCCCCTGGAGAAACAGTGCCTATGGGAAATCGTTCAGATTTAATAATAAAATGGCACTATTCTGAATGCTGTCCCTAATATATATATGCATGTATATATATATATATATATATATATATATATATATATATATATATATATATATATATATATATATATATATATATATATATATATATATATATATATAGTATATATATATATAGTATATATATATATATATAATATATATATATATATATAGTCAGTAAGGAATAACCTAATTAAATCGTAAATACATTAAACGCCAATAAAACGTGTGTAAATGAGCCAAGCATAAATAAAATGAAGCGCTAATAATTAAACGTAAAGGGAGAGGAACGAATAAATATGAAGTTATGGAGAAAGAAAATAATAAAAAATATATATCTTCGAGGTTGGTTTTATTCATGACGGAATCAAATAAAATTCATCTGATGATCTCTCTCTCTCTCTCTCTTCTCTCTCTCTCTCTCTCTCCTCTCTCTCTCTCTCCAGCTTAAGCAAAGCTCGCGCTTGCACGCGCGCATACTATTCGAAGGTTGTATTTGTCAACTTCTTAAAAGATGTTAAAAATCAATCATATATGTATATGTGAGTGTATACGAATATGTATTTTTATGTATATGTGTACAATGTGCTTGTATATATCTGTGTGTACACACACACACACACACATATATATTATATTATATAAATATATATATATATATAATATATATATATATATATATATATATATATATATATATATATATATATAATATATTTAGGGCTGTTGCCTTGTATAAATAAGGCGTCCTATGAGGTAATGTTAGACTTGCGATAATCTTACGCTAAGCATCGGTTGGTATGCACTTCCATATTCATGGGAGTGTCTTGGGGTTTGTAGATCACTTACGAAGTCGGTATTATCTTCTTGGGTTATGACGACGATGTGTTAAACTCATGATGATTCGGCAATGATGTGAGGATCTAGTAGAAACCACGAAGTACACAAAAATACTTATATTCTCTGAATTTACATGGTGAAGATCAGGTATGATTGTACAAGTCTTCTAATAACGATAGCTTGATCGCTTCTGCCAATGATGATGGCTAATTCTATTCTCTCTACATGATAAAGCTTAGGTAAAGAGGTACAGGTCTTCTAATGACGATAGCTAACTCTATTCTGCCTTGTCTACCATCTCGGTTACAAGTCATAAAGGAGCAGACAGTAGCTTGAACATATGAACATACAATCAGATGACATAGTTACATACGAACACACAATCAAAATGAGACACGCTACAGATCACGTAGGCCGTTTGAATTATAGGTCGCGGTAGTTGTCTCAAGCAGGGAGCTTGGACTAAAGGTTTATAAACAATTGAATGACTACAGGTGACGGCATGTTATCTTAGCCTACTTTTATTGTATACGTCATCTTTAGCGTCTCTAGTCTGATCACATTCCTGCAAGCAATCTGGTTGACCTCTTTAGTTTTAGTCTTTTATATATATGGACTAACATTCCATATTTTTATTATGTAAAAAAACACTTACTAATATATATATATATATATATAGATATATATATATAATATATATTATATATATATATATATGTACAAATGTGTTAAGTAAACTAGCTATTTTTTATAGAAACAGTTAACCACAAATAGTTTCCTGGTATATTTTGAATATCCCCAGTAGAAAACAAAATATATAAATATCAAAATAAAAATAAAATACTATTAAGGCTTCACAAGATTTCAGAAGAACCCATCCCCAATACCCCTACCCCACCCATTCTCTTCCCCCTCCCCTAACAACCACCACCACCAGGAGATTTACACATAATGATAATAATATATGAATTTGAGCTAACCACCTACGCTAAGTCAACATTGACAGCAAAAAAAACATAGAGAGAGAGAGAGAGAGAGAGAGAGAGAGAGAGAGAGAGAGAGAGAGAGAGAGACTTCTAACACAGTCCCATTCCTTGATGTGCCCCCGGCAGGCATACTGTAAACACCAACTAAAGATATTAAGTATTTTATGGTTTCTTTCGGAACCCTAACATACATGTTTGTATGTATATATTTGTGTGTATATATATATTGTAATACATATATATATATATATATATATATATATATATATATATATATATATATATATATAAAGAGAGAGAGAAGAGAGAGAGAGAGAGAGAGAGAGAGAGAGAGAGAGAGAGAGAGAGATTTAAAATTTAAATAAAAAAGCTGAACAAGATCAAATAATTATTGTAAATACCTGAAATGGAACGAGAGAGAGAGAGAGAGAGATAGAGAGAGAGAGAGAGAGAGAGAAGCCAGCCCGCAGTTAAAAT
>NC_087212.1:510941-545941 GCF_015104395.2 Macrobrachium nipponense
AAAAATGCAAAAAATAGAAATATTTATTGAGTTCAACAACACTGGTATGATATACGAAGCAGCTGCCTCTATATCTCTCTCACTCTCACTCCACTCTCTATCTCTCTCTCTCTCTATCAAGAATTCTGACCCCTATAGATCCCACATTCTTCTCTTGAACTACTTCAAAAACTTTCATGATCCTTTCCAAGGAAAAATTTATTAAAAAAAATTAAAAAAAAAAAACGTTTTGTTTTTGAAAGAGAGAGAGAGAGAGAGAGAGAGAGAGACGAGAAAGACTCCAGAATCTCTCCCCCCCCCCCCCCCTATCTCTCTCTCTCTCTCTCTCTCTCTGTGATCCTTTTGCGCTACGCAGCTAATTCTCTGTCGAGTCCTGCGGCGCCTTTCCTTAACTCCCGCCCAAACCCCCCCCCCCCCCCCCCCCCCCCCCCCCCCCCCCCCCCCCCCCCCCACCCCACAAGACACAGGATCCACACCCACCAACACCCAGTTTCCGAATCTACCCTTCAGACATAACTCTCTCTCTCTCTCTCTCTCTCTCTCTCTCTCTCTCTCCCGCGGATTCGGGATTCCTTGGGCGATTTCCTATTCTTGGAATCATTCGCTCTGCTACAGAAGATGTTGTGGCATTTGTTTGTTTATTATTTCCACATCGTGCAAAACATACACGCACAAACACATGCACATACGTATGGACGTATGTATATGTATATATATACATACATACATACATATATATATATATATATATATATATATATATATATATATATATATAAAGTTCACTATTAATTTACATACATGCACACATTATATATAGGCACACATATATAAAATAACATTATACATATAATGTGTGTATGTGTTGTGTCCCTAACGCCTCCTCCTTTATCAGCTGTTAACAGCCCTGGGTAAGAGACGAAGATGGACGGGCAGTGTGCCCCTTGGGGCAATCATTGACCGTGACCACGAAAATGGGGAATCGACGGTGCCCTTCGAGTTGACATATGATACCCTCCCTCCTCCTCCTCTTCCTCCCCCTCCTCCTCCTCCTCCTCCTCACCGGAAGGCCTCTCTCTCTCTCTCTCTCTCAAAAAGAAAAAAAATAGTGTTAAAACTGTGGAACTATAACAAGAGGAACTTTGAAAAATCTATCTCTCTCTCTCTCTCTCTCTCTCTCCTTCCTACGCAATAAAATACTGAGTCTTACGCTACTTGTTACAATGTTAAGATATATAGGAGAGAGAGAGAGAGAGAGAGAGAGAGAGAGAGAGAGAGACTCAATAACGCACGGACAGATAGAGCGTCGTTAACATACCCTTTGAACTCCGAGGAAGAAACCTTCCTCACCACCTCTCCTCTCTCTCTCTCTCTCTCTCTCTCTCTCTCTCTCTCAGACGAAGAGAGGAAAGAGGCGCAAAAGACTAGAAAGAAACTTTACGTTCGAGGCCATTTAGGGATCTAACTAGTCCACTTCCGGGCCATATCCGATGGTAGAGGGAGAGAGAGACAGAATATCTAATCGCTCACACGCCTCTCTCTCTCTCTCTCTCTCTCTCTCTCCTGAAGGCAACTTACCCATTCACTCACGTTGTCGCTTCGTCCTTACTACACGTCATCAATACACGTCGGAAACCTATCGTCAACATTATCACAAGCTTGTCGAATACAAGTCAGTGACTTATTAGTACTAGTCCTTACCAGCGCCATCATACGATTGACGTCCTCCGCTTGTAGTCGTCGACTTGTTTGTTACATGTATGCGATAAGTAGCCTATATTTCTTGACGACTTGCTTTGCTTGGTACCTTTGATTCCTGTAAGGCGGTACTGATTTAATTAAACCAATACAAGGAACTCGTTGGTATTCTAATATGGATTCTATCCAAAACCTCTTATATCTAATACGAAGGAAAATTAGCAATCTGAAGTAGCAGGGTGTTATTTTAAGAAACTTAAAAAGTAACTGACTAATAACTCAGAGTTAATCATCAACCTATAAAATTACCAAAGTAATCCTCAAATGGGCTGGGAAAAATGGAAGGCAAACAGCAATATTTATAGCAAATCCCCAAAAGCTTCCATATCGAGTCCGGTTTCCAATAACCCTTCGTACAAAAATGAAGCTTATACGTAATTGGCAGGGACCAACGTTAATATTTACACCGCACACAAAACCCCTCCCCCCAAAAAAATGAGATTTTTCAACTGCCTTCTCGTATCTTTCTGCCAGCCTTTGTTAAACCCGGGATTAAGGTTGGTTTGCAGACGTATACTAGAGGCCATCAAAAGAACTCATTCTCCAATACTTCCCATCCAAGGCTCCATTGCCCATTACGCGAATCGCAGCGCAAACACTCATCCTCGTCCGTCTCGCTGAAAAGTGATCCCGTTAAATAAGTGGAAACAAAGGCAGGATCGAACTTTCCTTCCACGAAGGTCGGGCATAATTTCCCCCCAGGTATTCTGAACTAATATTAACACTACGCCGGTCGACTGCTGCACAATGCCGCGTAACACCTGTCTTTATTGGTTCGTAGCGCCCTGAACAAACAGAGGTCGTTCGCACGTTAAAGACATTAAACCCCGTCAAAGCACATAATGGTTTCTCTCTCTCTCTCTCTCTCTCTCTCTCTCTCTCTCTCTCTCTCTCTCTCTCTCTCTCTCTGGCGTAATTTGGCGTGTTTAGCAGATTCGCAATACGATGAGGTAGCAGGAAGGGAACTGGCATTTCTCATCTATGAAATCAGCAACAGTCCTAACCAAAAAGATACAAAAGCATTCATAGATATATTAGAAGGATATAATCCTTCAAACTGGAACAAATCTAATGAAATCATCTTGAAAATAATTGAAGAAGTTCCAAATAAAATCCAAGTGGTCAAGAGACTCATAAAGAAAATATACATAAACCAACATATTCCGACAAAGAAAATGAATAAGGTGAATCTTGTGAATATCCTAATTGATGCATTAGGAAAAAGAATGCCAAAAGCATGCAAACTGTGTAAGGTTTGGTATAGCATAGTCAATCCACAAAACCTAATCAGAAAATGTGCTGCATGCAACATTCCGACCCATCCACAGTGTGCTGAGGTAATACAAGATTTGAGAAAAGATACAAGAATTTTTTGTTCAACATGTCTATCATGGATAGACAATGTTATTAAATCAAGATTGAATGTACAATAGTTGAGGATGAAGAAGAAGAAGGAAGAGAGAAGAAGAAGAAGAAAAAGAAGAGGAGAAAGAAGAGAAGTAAACAAAAATGAAATGACAGAAAAAAATAAGGAAAACAAAGAACAAGATAAAAGTATGGATGCAGAGATACTCATTGATACTACATGAGGCAATAAAGCAGCATACCTACGAAGAAATAAATTACGATATGACAACAGAAAAGCAAATCCCGAAGAGGCTCTACCCAGATCTACACAATGACGGGAAAGAGGAAAAAACAGACAAGAAAGACAAAATCTGCAACCTTTTGAAAAGACGGGAATTGCAGATTTGAGAAAGATGTTACTAAAACATCCTAAGATATGTCAAAACTATGAAATATATGGTAATGTGCATACTTAGATGGATATGGGGATGATTGCAGAGATCTGCATCCAAAAATATGTAAAAACCTAAAGAAGGAAAACGGATGTAAGTTTCGACAAAAATGCAAATATATGCACCCTGTAGCCATGAATCATAATCAAATAAATAAATAACCAACCAAGTAATAAAATCCAAAATAAGAAAGAAACAAATAAAGAGAGAAATCAAGAATATCAGGTAAAAGAGAAAAAGCAAACCACCAATGAGATATGCAGAGGTGTCAGCAAACAAAAAATTTCAAAGCATCAGCTCCGAAATTCTCTCAAGAGATAATAACTGTATTTATTATGCAAGAGGATATTGCAGAAACGGAGAAAATTGCAGATTCAGACACAAAATGAATAATTATGATGAAGGAAGATCAAATATTATGGAAAAGTTGGATTTTAATGTCAGAATTTCTGGAAATGAAAAAAAGAACAACATACACGAACAGGAAAGAGACATGGGAAAATCCTTATTACTACCAGTATTAAATGAAGGAGAAACACGCAAACCATCATAGTGATGAATGCGCAGGGTTTAGTTACGAGTAACTCAAAAGAAAAATAGAGTACTTAGAAGAACTAACCCAAAATGAAAAGAAAATAGATATAATGAATATAAGTGAAACCTGGTATTCCCAAGAGACGTGGGAATGATGATCAAATAAAGGGTTCCAAACTTATAGATCAGATAGAAAAAATAGGAATCAAGGGGGAACCGCAATATATGGGAAAGACAAAAAACAAGGAAAAATATATGAGAAATATAGTAACTCAGAATGTGAACTAATAGCGTAGAATTTGAATCTGAAAAATTGATGAACATAGTAATATATAGACCTCCTAATACTAAAGAGTTTGACTTAATAATTGAAAAATTGGATGATATATGTAGAAATCACAAGGACTGGACTATTCTCCTATCTGGTGACTTCAACTTTCCTTTCGTAGAATGGAAAGAACGAATAGGAGATTGTGGTTGTACTTATACATATAAAAAAGAGAGTAATAGTAGTGCAAAAGATAAGAGGCAATTTGAAAAGCTATTAGATATGCTACTAGAATACAACATTCAACAAATAAATCACCTGCCAACAAGAAAGGAAAATACTTTAGACCTAGTATTTGTGAACGAGATGAATTATGTTAAGAAATAAATAGTTTATAATGCGAGTATTTCAGACCATAATGTCATAGAATTAACAGTTCATTCCAAAAGCAAGTGAAAAATAGAGATAAGCAAGAAATGAAAAGTGGGAAGGATATTGGAAAATACAACTTCTACAGTAAAAATATAAAATGGTCAGAAATTAATGAAGAATTAAACAAAGATTGGATAACATTTTCGTAAGTGATGACATAAGGGTAAATACGGAGATATTATATAAAATATTGGAGAAATAGTGGAAAAATATATACCGAAGAAGAAAAGTAAATATCATTCATGCATACAAGAGACAGAAGGATCTTGTTCCAGAAAATCAGAAAGTGGAAAAAAAGTCTTGCAAAAGAAAAAAATGCATGGAAAGTTATAGAACTAAAAAGTAAGATAGAAAATGCAGAACAAAAAGATTATACAATCAAAAGAAAATGAAAAACGGGAGGGACTTGGAAGAAAAAACCCTATTAAATATCAAGCAAACAAAACCCCAACTATTATACTCATATGCTAAGAAGATGAATAAAAGAAGAATAGAAATAGGCCCTCTGAGAATTGAAGGGAGATTAACGAATGAAAAAAAAAAAAGGAAATTTGCAACATACTGGCAGAACAATATAAGAGAGAATTCACACCCTAGAATAGATAATGAAGATAATGATATAGAAGTAAGGGAAGAAAATAGTGAAATATTTAGCTGACATAGAAATTAATGAAGCTGATATTGTGCAGGCAATTAATGAAATTAAAAATGGAGCTGCTGCAGGGCCGGATGGAGTCCCTGCTATTTTGTTAAAGAAAGTAGTTCATTCTATCGCAAAGCCACTTGCAATATTATTAAGACAAAGTGTAGATAGGCAAGATTTATGATGAGCACAAAATTAGCATATATCACCCCTACTTTTCAAAACAAAAGTGGATCAAGACTAGAGGCAAGTAATTATAGCCTGTGAGTCTAACATCACATATTATGAAAGTGTATGAAAGGGTAATGAAGAAAAATATTATGAAACATTTAATAAAAAATAATTTGTTTAATATAGGACAACACGGGTTTCGTACCCGGAAAAAGTACAAACCACAACCAAACTGTTAGTCCACCGTGAGAACATATTCAAAAATATGAAAAGCGGAAATGAAACAGATGTGGTTTATTTAGACTTTGCAAAAGCTGTTTTGACAAAGTAGACCAAATATATTAGCAAAGAAAATTAGAAAACACAATATCGTAGAGTAAAGTAGGAAGATGGTTAAAAGAATTTTTAAACAACAGAAAACAGATAGTTATTGCAAACGATGAGAAATCGGATGAAACCAAGGTAATATCCGTGTGCCACAAGGTACGGTGCTAGCTGTAATATTGTTGTTATTATGATTGAAGACATAGACAGTATGTTAAGGATTCGGTAGTGAGTAGTTTCGCTGATGACACAAGAATAAGTAGAGAAATTGCTTGTGATGAAGATAGGAAACGCTCTACAAAGAGACCTTAACAAAGTATATGATTGGGCAGAGGTAATAGGATGGTATTTAACTCTGATAAATGTTTGAATCAATAAATTATGGAGACAAAGAGAAGGAAAGCTAAATGCATATAGGGGACCTAATATGAGACAATCACAAAATAAGGAAGCAGTTAAAGACCTTGGTGTGATGATGATGAATAGGAACGTGTTATGCAATGATCAAATAGCAATTCTGTTGGCAAAATGTAAAGCAAAAATGGGAATGTTGTTACGGCACTTCAAAACAAGAAAAGCTGAACACATGATTATGCTTATAAAACATATGTTCGTATAGTCCACTTGAATATTGCAATATGATATGGTACCCACACTATCAAAAGGATATTGCACAAATAGAGAGTGTACAAAGGTCCTTTACAGCTAGAATAGAAGAAGTTAAGGACCTAGACTACTGGGAAAGACTACAATCCTTAAATTATATAGTCTAGAAAGGAGAAGAGAACGCTACATGATAATTCAGCATGGAAACAGATAGAAGAATAACAGAAAATATCATGGAACTAAAAAATATCAGAAAGAGCAAGCAGAGGTAGAATTAATAGTGCCCAAAACTATACCAGGAAAAATAAGGAAAGCACACAGGACATTAATCCACTACGCACCAGCATCGATAATGCAGCGTCTATTCAATGCGTTGCCAGCTCATCTGAGGAATATATCAGGAGTGAGCGTAGATGTGTTTAAGAATAAGCTCGACAAATATCTAAACTGCATCCCAGACCATCCAAGATTGGAAGATGCAAAATTATAACCGAAGATGTACTAGCAACTCTCTGGTAGACATTAGAAGGCGCCTCACACTGAGGGACCTGGGGTTCAACCCGAATAACGAACTGTAAGGTCCTGTAAGGTAGGTCTCTCTCTCTTATAAGCAATGACAGATCAAACGCTTAGACAAATTATTTCTCTATCAACAATCCTGAAAAGAAAATGTTTACAACCAGGATTAAAGTTGGGTGCTAAAAGCGCAATTATGACAAGTACAAAATTCTCTCTCTCTCTCTCTCTCTCTCTCTCTCTCTCTCTCTTCTCAAATATTATGGAAAAGTTGGATTTTTTAATGTCAGAATTTCTGAAATGAAAAAAGAACAACATACCAGAACAGGAAAGAGACATGGGAAAATCCTTATTACTACCAGTATTAAATGAAGGAGAAAACACGCAAACCATCATAGTGATGAATGCGCAGGGTTTAGTTACGAGTAACTCAAAAAGAAAAATAGAGTACTTAGAAGAACTAACCCAAAATGAAAAGAAAATAGATATAATGAATATAAGTGAAACCTGGTATTCCCAAGAGACTGGGAATGATGATCAAATAAAAGGGTTCCAAACTTATAGATCAGATAGAAAAAATAGGAATCAAGGGGGAACCGCAATATATGGGAAAGACAAAAAACAAGGAAAAATATCATGAGAAATATAGTAACTCAGAAGTGAACTAATAGCGGTAGAATTTGAATCTGAAAAATTGATGAACATAGTAATATATAGACCTCCTAATACGAAAGAGTTTGACTTAATAATTGAAAAATTGGATGATATATGTAGAAATCACAAGGACTGGACTATTCTCCTATCTGGTGACTTCAACTTTCCTTTCGTAGAATGGAAAGAACGAATAGGAGATTGTGGTTGTACTTATACCATATAAAAAAGAGAGTAATAGTAGTGCAAAAAGATAAGAGGCAATTTGAAAAGCTATTAGATATGCTACTAGAATACAACATTTTCAAACAAATAAATCACCTGACAACAAGAAAGGAAAATACTTTAGACTAGTATTTGTGAACGAGATGAATTATGTTAAAGAAATAATAGTTTATAATGCGAGTATTTCAGACCATAATGTCATAGAATTAACAGTTCATTCAAAGCAAGTGAAATAGAGATAAGCAAGAAATGGAAAAAGTGGGAAGGATATGGAAAATACAACTTCTACAGTAAAAAATATAAAATGGTCAGAAATTAATGAAGAATTAAACAAAGATTGGGATAACATTTTCGTAAGTGATGACATAAGGGTAAATACGGAGATATTATAAAATAAAATATTTGAGAAAATAGTGGAAAAAATAAAAATATACCGAAGAAGAAAAGTAAATATCATTCATGCATACCAGAGACAGAAGGATCTTGTTCCAGAAAATCAGAAAGTGGAAAAAAGGTCTTGCAAAAGAAAAAAATGCATGGAAAGTTATAGAACTAAAAAGTAAGATAGAAAATGCAGAACAAAAGATTATACAATCAAAAGAAAATGAAAAAACGGGACTTGGAAGAAAAAACCCTATTAAATATCAAGCAAAACCCCAAACTATTATACTCATATGCGAAGAAGATGAATAAAAGAAGAATAGAAATAGGCCCTCTGAGAATTGAAGGGAGATTAAACGAATGAAAACAGGAAATTTGCAACATACTGGCAGAACGATATAAGAGAGAATTCACCCCTAGAATAGATAATGAAGATAATGATATAGAAGTAAGGGAAGAAAATAGTGAATATTTAGCTGAACATAGAAATTAATGAAGCTGATATTGTGCAGGCAATAATGAAATTAAAAATGGAGCTGCTGCAGGGCCGGATGGGAGTCCCGCTATTTTTGTTAAAGAAAGTAGTTCATTCTATCGCAAAGCCACTTGCAATATTATTAAGACAAAGTGTAGATACAGGCAAGATTTATGATGAGCACAAATTAGCATATATCACCCCTACTTTCAAAAGTGGATCAGACTAGAGGCAAGTAATTATAGGCCTGTGAGTCTAACATCACATATTATGAAAAGTGTATGAAAGGGTAATGAGAGAAAAATATTATGAAACATTTATTTAATAAAAAATATTTGTTTAATATAGGACAACACGGTTTCGTACCCGGAAAAAGTACACAAACCCAACTGTTAGTCCACCGTGAGAAACATATTCAAAAATATGAAAAGCGGAAATGAAACAGATGTGGTTTTATTTAGACTTTGCAAAAGCTTTTGACAAAGTAGACCATAATATATTAGCAAAGAAAATTAGAAAACACAATATCGTAGATAAAGTAGGAAGATGGTTAAAAGAATGGAAAAAAAAAAAAATTACACAACGAAAACAGATAGTTATTGCAAACAACGATGAGAAATCGGATGAAACCAAGGTAATATCCGGTGTGCCACAAGGTACGGTGCTAGCTGCAATATGTTTGTTATTATGATTGAAGACATAGACAGTAATGTTAAGGATTCAGGTAGTGAGTAGTTTCGCTGATGACACAAGAATAAGTAGAGAAATTGCTTGTGATGAAGATAGGAACGCTCTACAAAGAGACCTTAACAAAGTATAGATTGGGCAGAGGTAAATAGGATGGTATTTAACTCTGATAAATTTGAATCAATAAATTATGGAGACAGAGAAGGAAAGCTAAATGCATACAGGGGACCTAATAATGAGACAATCACAAATAAGGAAGTAGTTTAAAGACCTTGGTGTGATGATGAATAGGAACATGTTTATGCAATGATCAAATAGCAATTCTGTTGGCAAAATGTAAAGCAAAAATGGGGAATTTTGTTACGGCACTTCAAAACAAGAAAAGCTGAACACATGATTATGCTTTATAAAACATATGTTCGTAGTCCCACTGAATATTGCAATATGATATGGTACCCACACTATCAAAAGGAATATTGCACAAATAGAGAGTGTACAAAGGTCCTTTACAGCTAGAATAGAAGAAGTAAAGGACCTAGACTACTGGGAAAGACTACAATCCTTAAAATTTTATATAGTAGAAAGGGGGAGGAAGAGAAAACGCTACATGATAATTCAGGCATGGAAACAGATAGAAGGAATAACAGAAAATATCATGGAACTAAAAATATCAGAAAGAGCAAGCAGAGGTAGATTAATAGTGCCCAAAACTATACCAGGAAAAATAAGGAAAGCACACAGGACATTAATCCACTACGCACCAGCATCGATAATGCAGCGCTATTCAATGCGTTGCCAGCTCATCTTGAGGAATATATCAGGAGTGAGCGTAGATGTGTTTAAGAATAAGCTCGACAAATATCTAAACTGCATCCCAGACCATCCAAGATTGGAAGATGCAAAATATACCGGAAGATGTACTAGCAACTCTCTGGTAGACATTAGAGGCGCCTCACACTGAGGGACCTGGGGCAACCCGAACGAACTGTAAGGTCTGTAAGGTAAGGTCTCTCTCTCTTATAAGCAATGACAGATCAAACGCTTAGACATTATTCTCTATCAACAATCCTGAAAAGAAAATGTTTACAACCAGGATTAAAGTTGGGTGCTAAAAGCGCAATTATGACAAGTACAAAATTCTCTCTCTCTCTCTCTCTCTCTCTCTCTCTCCTCCTCTCTCTCTCTCTCTCTCTCTCAAATATTATGGAAAAGTTGGATTTTTAATGTCAGAATTTCTGGAAATGAAAAAAAGAACAACATACCAGAACAGGGAAAGAGACATGGGAAAATCCTTATTACTACCAGTATTAAATGAAGGAGAAAACACGCAAACCATCATAGTGATGAATGCGCAGGGTTTAGTTACGAGTAACTCAAAAAGAAAAATAGAGTACTTAGAAGAACTAACCAAAATGAAAAGAAAATAGATATAATGAATATAAGTGAAACCTGGTATTCCCAAGAGACTGGGAATGATGATCAAATAAAAGGGTTCCAAACTTATAGATCAGATAGAAAAAATAGGAATCAAGGGGAACCGCAATATATGGGAAAGACAAAAAAACAAGGAAAAAATAAAAAATATGAGAAATATAGTAACTCAGAATGTGAACTAATAGCGGTAGAATTTGAATCTGAAAAATGATGAACATAGTAATATATAGACCTCCTAATACTAAAGGAGTTTGACTTAAATAATTGAAAAATTGGATGATATATGTAGAAATCACAAGGACTGGACTATTATCCTATCGGTGACTTCAACTTTCCTTTCGTAGAATGGAAAGAAACGAATAGGAGATTGTGGTTGTACTCTTATACATATAAAAAAGAGAGTAATAGTAGTGCAGAAGATAAGAGGCAATTTGAAAAGCTATTAGATATGCTACTAGAATACAACATTCAACAAATAAATCACCTGCCAACAAGAAAGGAAAATACTTTAGACCTAGTATTTGTGAACGAGATGAATTATGTTAAAGAAATAATAGTTTATAATGCGAATATTTCAGACCATAATGTCATAGATTAAACAGTTCATTCCAAAGCAAGTGAAAATAGAGATAAGCAAGAAATGAAAAAGTGGGAAGGATATGGAAAATACAACTTCTACAGTAAAAATATAAAATGGTCAGAAATTAATGAAGAATTAAACAAAGATTGGGATAACATTTTTCGTAAGTGATGACATAAGGGTAAATACGGAGATATTATATAAAATATTGGAGAAAATAGTGGAAAAATATATACCGAAGAAGAAAAGTAAACATCATTCATGCATACAAGAGAGAAGGATCTTGTTCCAGAAAATCAGAAAGTGGAAAAAAGGTCTTGCAAAAAAGAAAAAAAAAATGCTATGGCAAAAGTTTATAGAACTAAAAAGTAAGATAGAAAATGCAGAACAAAAGATTATACAATCAAAAGAAAAATGAAAAACGGGACTTGGAAGAAAAAACCCTATTAAATATCAAGCAAACCCCAAGCTATTATACTCATATGCGAAGAAGATGAATAAAAGAAGAATAGAAATAGGCCCTCTGAGAATTGAAGGGAGATTAACGATGAAAAAAAGGAAATTTGCAACATACTGGCAGAACGATATAAGAGAGAATTCACCCCTAGAATAGATAATGAAGATAATGATATAGAAGTAAGGGATGAAAATAGTGAATATTTAGCTGACATAGATATTAATGAAGCTGATATTGTGCAGGCTATTAATGAAATTAAAAATGGAGCTGCTGCAGGGCCTGATGGAATTCCTGCTATTTGTTAAAGAAAGTAGTTCATTCTATCGCAAAGCCACTTGCAATATTATTAAGACAAAGTGTAGATACAGGCAAGATTTATGATGAGACAAATTAGCATATATTACCCCTACTTTCAAAAGTGGATCAAGACTAGAGGCAGTAATTATAGGCCTGTGAGTCTAACATCACATATTATGAAAGTGTATGAAAGGGTAATGAAGAAAAATATTATGAAACATTTAATAAAAAATAATTTGTTTAATAAATGGACAACATGTTCGTACCCGGAAAAAGTACACAAACCCAACTGTTAGTCCACCGTGAGAACATATTCAAAAATATGAAAAGCGGAAATGAAACAGATGTGGTTTATTTAGACTTTGCAAAAGCTTTTGATAAAGTAGACCATAATATATTAAGAAAAGAAGAAAAAATTAGAAACACAATATCGTGGATAAAGTAGGAAGATGGTTAAAAGAATTTTTACACACAGAAAACAGATAGTTATTGCAAACGACGAGAAATCGGATGAAGTCAAGGTAATATCCTGTGTGCCGCAAGGTACGGTGTTAGCTGCAATACTGTTTGTTATTATGATGAAGACATAGGAACAATAATGTGAAGGATTCGGTAGTGGAGTATGTTTTCGCAGATGACACAAGAATAAGTAGATGAAATTACTTGGGTGATGAGAAATCAGGAAACGCTCTACAAAGAGACCTTAACAAAGTATATGATTGGGCAGAGGTAAATAGGATGGTATTTAACTCTGATAAATTTGAATCAATAAATTATGGAGACAGAGAAAGAAAGCTATATGCATATAAGGGACCTAATAATGAGACCATCACAAATAAGGAAGCAGTTAAAGACCTTGGTGTGATGATGAATAGGAACATGTTATGCAATGATCAAATAGCAACTCTGTTGGCAAAATGTAACAAGCAAAATGAGGAAGTTGTTACGGACTTCAAAACAAGAAAAAGCTGAAACATTTGATTATGCTGTTTATAAAACATATGTTCGTAGTCCCCTTGAATATTGCAATATGATATGGTACCCACACTATCAAAAGGATATTGCACAAATAGAGAGTGTACAAAGGTCCTTTACAGCTAGAATAGAAGAAGTTAAGGACCTAGACTACTGGGAAAGACTACATTCTTAAAATTATATAGTATCTAGAAAGGAGAAGAGAACGCTACATGATAATTCAGGCATGGAAAACAGATAGAAGGAATAGCAGAAAATATCATGGAACTAAAAAATATCAGAAAGAGCAAGCAGAGGTAGATTAATAGTGCCCAAAACTATACCAGGAAAAATAAGGAAAGCACACAGGACATTAATCCACTACGCACCAGCATCGATAATGCAGCGTCTATCAATGCGTTGCCAGCTCATCTGAGGAATATATCAGGAGTGAGCGTAGATGTGTTTAAGAATAAGCTCGACAAATATCTAAACTGCATCCCAGACCATCCAAGATTGGAAGATGCAAAAATATACCGGAAGATGTACTAGCAACTCTCTGGTAGACATTAGAGGTTGCCTCACACTGAGGGACCTGGGGGGCAACCCGAACAAGATGTAAGGTCTGTAAGGTAAGGTAAGGGTCTCTCTCTCTCTCGCTCTCTCTCTCTCTCAAGAAAAATACCTAAAAATTATCAACAAACGTTTGTTCTAAAAGCGTAAAGATATGAGGGGAGATGTGCCCCCCCCCCAAAAAAAAGGTTCCCAAGGACTGGCGTTATTAGCCTGAAACTGAACAAGAAACGTGAGTTCCAGAAGCGTATAGATACGAAGGGAGACGCGGCCCCCCCAAAAAAAAAAGGTTTCCCGAGGACTGGAATTATTCACCTAAAATTTTTTTAAAAAACGTTGGTTCCAAAATCGAAAGGATACGAGGGGGAGACCGCGCGCCCCCCCGCCCAGCCAAATTTCCTGAAGCACTGGCGTTATTTGCTTGAAAAACAAATTATATTAAAAACGTTGGTTCAAAACGTATAGATACGAGGGGGACGCGCCCCAAAAAAAGTTCGTTCCAAAAAACCGTAATGATACTAAGTAGGACGAGCCCACCATAAAAAAAAAAAAAAAAAAAAAAAATTGCGTCCTGGGGACTGGAATTATTCGCCTAAAAATTATTTTAAAAAGTTGGTTCCAAAACCGAAAAGATATGAGGGGAGAAGCGCCCCCCCCAAAAAATCACTAGAACTGGCATTTTTTGCTTGAAAATGATATAAAAAAACGTTGGTTCGAAACGTATAAAGATATGAGGGGGGGACGCACCCCCAAAAAACTTTCCCTGAGAACTGGGGTTATTCGCCTAAAAAGTAACGAGAGACGTTCGTTCCAAAAAGCGTAAAGATATGAGGGGAGATGCGCCCCGCCCCGCCCACCCGCACCCTCCCCCCCCACCTCTCCAAGTTTTTTTTTTTCGAGAACCACCGTTATTTGTCATCTATTTGGAATTCCGCAGACGAGGCGACAAAACCCAATTTGACTCCGCGGGCCAGTGGGGGGAGGGCGTGGCAAGATAACGTTTCCAGGTGAGAAGAGTATTTTGTTCTACGCTCCTCATTGGTGACGTTATCACATAATTATTTTACAAAACAAAGGTACTCACATGACGATGTGCTCTGCAAAGAGAGAGAGAGAGAGAGAGAGAGAGAGAGAGAGAGAGAGAGAGAGAAGAGAGAGAGAGAGAGAATCAAACAAGAAATAAAATGGCACTTCATTGGCAGGAAACTAATTTTAAAGAAATTAAAGAAAAAAAAAGAAAAAAAATACATGGGAGATTCTGGTCCATTTAAACCACTTCAATCTCAACTTGTGTAGCATTCAGTGGAACAGTTCGGTTCTACAGTTCGGGTCTACAGTTCCCCCATCAACTGTTACCACTTGGAAAAAATTAAGCGGTTTCTGGTATCCTTCAGTGGGACGTTTATTTGTTATTATTATCATTATTTTAATCCCCACAGCAAGTCCCTCCTCTCTGGCTTTGCAATGTATTCATAAGTGTCAATACATATAATTCACAAATATATATCTATATATATATATATATATAATATATATATATATATATATATATATATATATATATATATATATATATATATATATCAGATAAGCTTACGCCAAGAGGAACTCAGTGAGAAATACCTCTACTTGAAGGCGATTACAGAGGGGGGACCTTTAATTTACTGACGACACGGCTGCTGCTCTCTGCTCCCTGCTTGGGCGTCTGCCTAAACCTTCCCCCCCAACCCCCGTCGCCCCTGGAGGGTTCTATAACCCGCCGGAGGGATCCTCCTAAACCCCTAGGGGGGAGCTTTTGGGGCCTAAAACCAATTCGGGGAAAACGGGGAATATTCTACAAAGGGCCGAATGCCGGAACAAGAGCGATGTTTTACTCAGAATTAGCAGTCTTCTCCCGCCTTCCCCCCCCTTTTTTTTTTTTTTGTTTCCCCCCCCCTCCCCCACCTCTTACCAGCCTCCTACATCACAGTACTATCTCCAAAAGGGGGTCCCATCCCCTCCCAAAACCCCCCTTTCCTCGATCACCAAATTTCTACTCTAGTGTTTCCCAGCCCAAACATTCCTCAATGTCTCCTCACATACCCCTCCCCTCTTACCTACTCTCTCCTCCCCCCAAACTAGTAAATTACCCACAGGGCTACCCCTATCCCCCTTCCCCATCTCCCCCGAGCCACACCCACCCGCTGGTCTCCCATTTACTAAACATATATACATTGGTACGAGCGGCAGATCGTCGTTAAATACGCACGAGATAAAATGGCCCGCTCTCTCTCTCTCTCTTTGTCTTGCCGCGATGACTGATAGGTTTCAATCTCTCTCTCTCTCTCTCTCTCTCTCTCTCTCTCTCTCTCTCTCTCGGGCCCGCTAATGGGAAATGGGACAAGAGACTCGATCATAGCTCTCTGGAAAATCGTCAGTGGGAATTGGAATTGACATGACGAAATGTATAAATCTTCGAGTCTAAGCTCCTCTCCATAAGAGAATTTGGGAGCACTGAAACTAACATAAAATTAATGGAAAAAAACGTAAATAGTAATTTTTTATGAATGCATCAAGTTTCAAAATTACTTTTGTATATTTTTCCAAGGAATACAAGCTACTGGAGGCCGTGAAATTAACATGAAAGGACAAAAGGGGAATCCTTTTTTTGGAAAAAAAAAAAAAATACAGCACATTTCAAAATTCATTCGTATTTTTTCGAAGAATTCAAACCAGTGGATTTTGTACACTTCTGTGGTTTGTATTTCAGTAGTAGGAACCAATAATTATTCATGCAAACATTCAATAAAACAAGTTACATGTTTATACGTATTCTCGAATTATCATTGAAAATTACAAAGATGAGAGAGAGAGAGAGAGAGAGAGAGAGAGAGAGAGAGAGAGAGAGAGAGAGAGCTACATTCACGAAAGGGGATAATTCAGAGTGGAGGTATCTGAGAGAGAGAGAGAGAGAACTACATTCACGAAAGGAGATTATTCAGAGTGGAGGTATCTGAGAGAGAGAGAGAGAGAGAGAGAGAGAGAGAGAGAGAGAGAGAGAGAGAGAATTACAATAAAAAAAGGAGATAATGCAGAGTCGGGGTATTAACCTGAGAGAGAGAGAGAGAGAGAGATGAGGATGGATGGAACGAGGAGAGAGAGAGAGAGAGAGAAATGTTCCCACAGGCATTTTATTAATAAACTGACGCTACAGGGACACGCCACTCAATATATTAACGGAGCGTCTATCGTCTCCTTCCGGGGCATGACAGGAACGCTGTCTCTTTATTCCCAAGTGGGTTTTTTTTTTTTTTTTTTTTTGTTGTTATTAATTTTCTTTCCGCCTGCATCACGTTATTGAATTTATAAAAACACACCTTTTTTTATTATTCCCTCCACATCGCGCCCCTCCCCCCTCACAAAATATTTGTAAGTGAACTTATAATATATTCCAGCTACTAACTTACGAGACGATGTTCATTCAGTAACATGAATTTTAAACGGATAATATTGGTTTAGTAATATACTTATAAATATAGAGATACTACCATCAAGATATACTAATAAATATACAAATACACATAAAATTATGTAGCTTTGCACCCTTGAAGTGGGCGTCTCCAGAGGGTATTTGGAGGTGAGGTTGAATGCTATACCCTATTCCACAATGACTGTTACCTACAACAATCGACTGACCACCAGATACATAATAATTTTTTTTGTAACTTATCCTTATATGCTAGTTTTACGGGCCTGGGCAAGCCATGGGCATTACAAAAAGTATATAAGACTTCTATTTCTGACAAGTATCTATAACAATTATATTAGCAAAGATATCTTCTATAATAATTCCGTACAATTAACAAGAATAAAAACAAAATCACAAACAGAAGACTTTTGTTTATCAAGAGACTTTTATTTAACCAGAAAAATAATAATATAAGATTTAAAGCATCCATCTCGTCATTATCAAAACCGAAGCAATTTTCTTTTAAAATACCCTGGAAATATTTCCAAAGCGCCCTTTCAGGTCAGACAGAAACCTCACTGAACGCTCTGGTTGAACCAAAAAGCCAAGTCAGCAGCCAGCAGTCTGTAGTAAGCAGTGAGCAGTCAGCAGGTAGCAGTCAGCAGTCAGCAGCAAGCAGTCAGCAAAGATTTTGCCCATCTTGAAAAATTTGACACAGCTTTGTGGTGGTCTAAGCGTTCTGTACCATATTGCAAAAGCTGCTTACAGTCGACATATTCAAGCAGTGAGAATGCTAAGAGAGAGAGAGAGAGAGAGAGAGAGAGAGAGAGAGAGAAAATTAACCAACCCTATCAAAGCATACGAACATCATGCATTCATGAATTATTACCAGCGATACGCTTACGTGTAAGATTTAATGATACGATATTTTAACAGACAGATAGACATACTGGCGTTGCTTTTCATAGACACAAACGCACAAAGAAAAATAACCTAATGCACACAAAGTTCTCTCTCTCTCTCTCTCTCTCTCTCTCTCTCTCTCTCTCTCTCTTTCAAACGCGAATGCACGGACAACAAATACTGATTAAATTCATATTTACAGAACATCGCACGAGACGAAAATCAGACGTTCACTACAATAGCCAGATGCTCTCTCTCTCTCTCTCTCTCTCTCTCTCTCTCTGTCGTCTATAAACCCCGAGCATTTTGATTTCCTCTCGAAGACAGTGTCTTGGATGCGGGCCAGATACGTAAGGGACTACTGCTGGAAAGCTTTGGATCTCTCTCTCTCTCTCTCTCTCTCTCTCTCTCTCTCTCTCTCTCTCTCTCTCGTTTCCTTTGTGTCTGCCGCCGGAGACGATGAAAGAGAAGAAGAAGAAGAAGAGGAAGAAAAGAAGAACAAGATGAAGAAGTTATGGTTTGTATGGTTGCTTCAAAAGATAAGAGACTGGTTTGACGGACGAGCTGAAAAAAAAAGGCGAATATAAGAATTGGGACATGTGGACCAGGGAACGATTTTCAACGGTGACAGAGACTAAGAGGAGGAGAGAGAGAGAGAGAGAGAGAGAGAGAGAGAGAGACCTTACCTTACCTTACAGACCTTACATCTTGTTCGGGTTGCCCCAGGTCCCTCAGTGTGAGGCACCTCTAATGTCTACCAGAGAGTTGCTAGTACATCTTCCGGTATATTTTGCATCTTCCAATCTTGGATGGTCTGGGATGCAGTTTAGATATTTGTCGAGCTTGTTCTTAAACACATCTACGCTCACTCCTGATATATTCCTCAGATGAGCTGGCAACGCATTGAATAGACGCTGCATTATCGATGCTGGTGCGTAGTGGATTAATGTCCTGTGTGCTTTCCTTATTTTTCCTGGTATAGTTTTGGGCACTATTAATCTACCTCTGCTTGCTCTTTCTGATATTTTTAGTTCCATGATATTTTCTGCTATTCCTTCTATCTGTTTCCATGCCTGAATTATCATGTAGCGTTCTCTTCTCCTTTCTAGACTATATAATTTTAAGAATTGTAGTCTTTCCCAGTAGTCTAGGTCCTTAACTTCTTCTATTCTAGCTGTAAAGGACCTTTGTACACTCTATATTTGTGCAATATCCTTTTGATAGTGTGGGTACCATATCATATTGCAATATTCAAGTGGACTACGAACATATGTTTTATAAAGCATAATCATGTGTTCAGCTTTTCTTGTTTTGAAGTGCCGTAACAACATTCCCATTTTTGCTTTACATTTTGCCAACAGAGTTGCTATTTGATCATTGCATAACATGTTCCTATTCATCATCACACCAAGGTCTTTAACTGCTTCCTTATTTGTGATGGTCTCATTATTAGGTCCCTTATATGCATATAGCTTTCTTTCTCTGTCTCCAGAGAGAGAGAGAGAGAGAGAGACTCACCTCCTCCCTCCCCCTCCCCCTTTCCCACCACTGATCACACCAACTACACGAGGGCGACGAAGCGAGCAGGAACACAAAACCGCTCGCTTCAAAATAATCCAAGCCAAGTGGATACTCCAAATCAGAGCCTAATTATCCCCGGAATCGATCCCAATTTTTTTTTATCTCCCCCTTAATCACACTCTCTTGGGAAGCTGATTTCGTCAGCGGCTTCTCTTTCTCCTAAATTCGATTCCACTTCAATTCCTCTCCTTTTTTTTGTCTGTCCGTCCGCACTTTTTTCTCTGTCCGACCTCAAATCTTCAAAACTGCCGAGGCTAGAGGGCTGCAAATTGGTATGTTGAGCATCCACCCTCTAGTCATCAAACGTACAGAATTGCAGCCTTCTAGCCTCAGTAGCGGTAATTTTATCTACGCTTACAGTTAGCCACAATATTCCACTCGACAGATATACGTCTAGACAAGAGTTATAAACGTCCAAGAATTAATTCTCTTTTTTTTATTTCAAATCTCAATCTAACAGACAATAAATAACAATAAAAAATAAATAAATAAATAAAGATAAGTTATTCCCAATAGTTGGATACCTGCATCATATTATGCATTATATCATTATCATTTAAAACGCATTGACTTTCAACAATGATGAGAAGGGCCGTGACGTCAATCATTGTAAATACATCATATCACCTTTATCTCATTGTCGCTTGGTAATGTATCCATGGCGCGTCATTATCATGCAAGGGAGGGGAAGGTGAGGGGGGTGACTAGACCTTACCCAGGGTTAATTTAAGTAGCTGCCCAAACAACAACATTCCCAGGAGGAGGAGGAGGAGGAGGTCTAGACTCATTAGTAAGGGGGACAGTGAGAAACAACGAAGGCAACAAGTGGTCCTGCCCCAAAATGGTGGGGGAGACATTCTCCAACAAATAGTGGTGAGACCTTCCCCGACAAATGGTGGTGAGACATTCTCCAACAATGGTGGGGAGATAGTCTCTAGCAAATGGTGGTGAGACTTTCCCCGACAAATGGTGGTGAGACATTCTCCAACAATGGTGGGGAGATAGTCTTTAGCAAATGGTGGCGAGACATTCTCCAAACAAATGGAGGTGAAACATTCACCAACAAATGATGGTGAGACATTCTCCAACAAATGGTAGGAAGACATTCTCCAACAAATGGTGGTGAATCAATCTCCAACAAATGGTAGAGGGGTGAACATTCCACCAACAACTGGTATATACCACAATAAATGGTGGTGAATCAATCTCCAACAAATGATGGTGAGACATTCACCAACAACTGGTATAGAGGCATTATCCAACAAATGGTGGTGAATCAATCTCCAACAAATGATGGTGAGACATTCACCAACAACTGGTATTGAGACATTCTCCAACAAGTGCTGGTGAAACAATCTTCAACAAATGGTGTTTAGATATTATTTAATAAATGGTGGGGGAGAAAGTTCATGCGTGCAAAGACCACTGGTAGCAGCAGTAATATATTCCACTCCCACCTTGAGGAATAACGATGTACAAAGACCTTCCAAGTGAGAGTGTGTGGAAGGGAGGGGGCGGGGTGGGTGGGGTTGGGGGGAAAGGAGGAGCCATTCCAACATATGCACATGCTGGAATGTCCCAGGGAATGTAATTAAGTCGTAAATAACTGCGAATTGCTGTTATTAGACGAGCAGTGTTGAAGACTTACAGTATAATATGCAGGCGAACACAAGGTCATAAGCTTATTCAATTAGTTATTTGAGTTTTAAAAATGTGAAGAGTATTAAAATACGCTATGAAACGAGCACAAGAAATAAAGGACACATGTTTACGTATGTATGTATAATATATAATATATACATATATATTTTTATGTAATGCAGTCATATGCATACGTACACATGTCAGCATGAACAAAGTAATCCACATACACGTGTATATAAACGCAATACATAGATACATAAACATATTGCGCGTGTTTACGTAAATGCGTGTTACATATACACATTCATATATGTATATACCTATATACATATGTTTATATATAGCTATATTAAATAAAAACTCATAAAAAAAATCCCCCCCCCCCCACAAAAAAAGAGCTCGGTTACAACAACTGTCAGTCATAGTTCAGCTTTCCTTTGTCAATGAAAAAAAAAATTGAAAAACAAAATTATTTGACGACGAATATATATTTCCCAATATGGACGACGCTTAACAAAAAAAAAAAAAAAAAAACTGTCATTTCGCCGACTTTTGCTGCGCTTAGAGAACATTATTGTAAAACAATTCATCTTTAGTTTGACAGCTCCACCCCAGAGCTTTTTAAGAATTTAGATAATATACTGATTTGGTAAGGAAACAATTTATGTACACACATTATAATTATATATATATATATATAGTATATATATATGCATATATATTATATATATATACAATATATATATTCTATATATATATATATATATATATATATATATATATATATATATATATACTATACATGTATATGATTGTATGGGTATAATTATGTTATCATATTATATATATATATATATATATATATATATATATATATATACATATATATATATATTATATATATATATATATATATATATATATATATATATATATATATATATATATATATATATATATATACATGTACGTCTGGAGAAACTGGTCAAGTGATAGTTACAAACAAATAAACAACAAGAAACAAAGATAAGAAAACATACAAATTAAAGAAGAAAAGAAAAAAACAACCAAAACCACAAACAAAAAACCGAAGCAAAATAAACGAACATACAAACAAAATAAACATACTAACAAACAAGAGACATAAATGCAAAAATCAAGAAGAAGCTGGGGCTCTCGTCTCTCTCTCATCTCTCTCTCTCTCTCTCTCTCTCTCTCTCTCTCTCTCTCTCTCTCCCTACACACACACTGCAGCAGTACTAGAAGCAGCAGCGAGCTTCAATAATTGATAGAATTTACATCACCCTCCGTCAGCCCTGGACATCAAACGGGACGCCGGCGGGGAAACTGTGTGCTTTTGATAACTGTCGAAAACAAAAGGGGTTGTAGATGAAGGGGGAAAAAAATAAGGGGGGGGCGGGGGGGGGGGGGGCAGGGGGGGGGGGGGGAGGGAGGAATTCGTTAATAATGCTTCGATGGATTCCGGGGCGAGTGCAAGAGTGTAGTTGTGGAGTTCGATCAAACAACAAACAGAAGAGAAATAGAAATAAAAAAAAGAAAGGAAATTTCTAAAAAGTTCCTCAAACTTCGAATTGAAAATAAACAGTTCCGGGTGGGGGGGGTGGGGGTGGGTGGGGGGGGGGGCGGGGGGCGGGCAGATAGGATTTCTGCTTAGGATGACGGTTGGGCATGTATGTATGCATATGTATAAATGTATATATACATTATTTTTACAAACAAACTTGGCTGAAGTCGAGGATTAAAAAGAATCTTTTGTTTTTCCATATATATGGTTCATCCACTTGATGTTGTAAAAAAAGCAAAAGCCAACATTTGTTTCGCCTTTCGAGTGCTAGAGGAACAAAGATAGCCAAATGAATAAAAAAATAATAGTAATATCCCGTATGCCTGTTGCTTAAAATATATACAGAATATGAAAAGAAGGGCTCTGGCTCTCTAACTCTCTCTCTCTCTCTCTCTCATACATACATACATACTACATACATATATATATATATATATATATATATATATATATATATATATATATATATATATATATATATTTGTTTTCTTTCTTTCCTTGAACAGTATCCAGAATTCCAACACCAACGAAATTCAAAATTTAAAATCATTATTCCTTCCGGTTAGTTTAAAAAAATAAATCACTCAAGTTTTCAAAACGGTCTCTATTAAATTCTTAAATAACAAGACTATCTCTGCCTCGTAAAAAAAATCCTGATGTGAAGTTCATTACAAAAAATACCAAGATGTGACGCCAGGAAGAGGGGAATCGGATAGGTAGGCCATCCTAAAGTCAATATTCGATCTTAATTGACGAAAATATCAGGTAAGACGAAGGAATACAAGTTATGTTATAATAAATTATGTTATGGAAATGATGATATATCAATGTAAATAAATCTACGTGCTGACAGAGAATATACTTTATTATATCGACATAAATAAAGCCTACGTTTTGAGATGGAATTTATTTCATTATAATAACAAAAATACATTTTGTGATGACAATATATTTTATTAATAAATATAATCAACGTGTTGACAAGGAATATATATCATGTTACATTAACATAAATATACTCTACATTTTTAGAGGATATATATTACATCATATTATCAAAAATATATTTTGTGTTATCGTGCCTTATGTAATATGTTACATTAACATAAACAAATTCTACGTCTTGAGGAATAATGTATTTTATATCAACACAAATAAATTCTGCGTGTTGACAGAAAATAAAAAGATGATATTTCAACATGAATAAATTATCCGAGTCAATACAGCACATAATTTATGTTACATTAACATAAATTCTAAAAAGAACCTTAAGAAATAATTGAATTATTCACCTTGAATTATCCTTTCATTAACGAAGAGAGAGAGAGAGTGTTATCTCGTCTAACGAATCTATTCTCTTGTCTTAAAATATTTCATCATCACAGACGAGTAAACATTGTTCAACTTTCTGTTATTCTCTGCGTTGCCGTGTTTTCTCTCTCTCTCTCTCTCTCTCTCTCTCTCTCTCTCTCTCTCTCTCTCTCTGCCAAAAAGATGGCCTTTTATTTTTTCTCCCAGCCACAATTATTTCTGACAAGACTATTCTTCCCACCCATTCTCTCTCTCTCTCTCTCTCTCTCTCTCTCTCTCTCTCTCTCTCTGTCACACATTTCCCAATACTGCTCCCTCCTTCCTCTACCTCTCTCTCTCTCTCTCTACTTCATACTTTTCGAAAGAAAAAATGTTTCACTCTTGGTTTATTTTATTTATTTTTATATTTTTTTTTTTTTTTTTGGGGGGGGGGACAACTGGAGGCCAATAACTGCCAACTTCCGTCACGTGATTCGGCGAGTCCTATGACAAACAACATTGTTTCTCGAGCAAAAGAAAGATTTCCTCTCTCTCGCTCTCTCTCTCTCTCTCTCTCTCTCTCTCTCTCTCTCTTCTCTCTCTCTCTCGGAAGATTTATAATTTTCTGTCAGAACTGAGTAAGCCTATATATATATATATATATATATATATATATATATATATATATATATATATATATATATATATATATATATATATTATAAATATATATATGAGTGTGTGTGTGTATAAAGAGAGAGAGAGAGAGAGAGAGAGAGAGAGAGAGAGAGAGTAGTCTCTCTCTCTCTCTCTCCCTGGAAGATTTTTAATTTTCTCTCAAAACTGAGTAACCTTATATATGTGTATAAAAGAGAGAGAGAGAGAGAGAGAGAGAGAGAAGAGAGAGAGAGAGTAAAAAACTGCATATTTCTTAATCCACGAAAACTTGGATGACATCCGCAAGAAACTCTTTAAAATAATAACCGAAGGCAAATCGTTACCTGGTACCCCTTCCCCTACCCCATTACCCTCTCTGTTGAGAACCCATCACCCTTCTACAACACCCAACTCTCCTCCCCCTCTCTCCAACATCCTCATTCTCCCCCAATCCACTCCCCAACAGAACATTTAAGCCTCCAAACTGATTCGTTTTAGCAACTTCGCACGAGACAACAATTACTCAAAGTGACTATCGAGCGCGCAAGCGCGCTCAGTGTCCCCCTCGCCATTGAAAATAATGACTCTACTCCCACTCTTCCTCAACCCAAACCCCCAACCACCCCCTAAGCAGAAGGGGAATTAGTGGGGAGGGGGGGAAAGTAAGGGGAAATGTTACTGTGAATAAAATGTCATAACAAAAAGTGAGTTTGGCTGGAAAAGTGTGACGTACAATTTATACATAAAGAGTATTCGTACATAAGTAAAAGCATAGGAGATAAACAAATACCTAAAATAATGATTATAATAATAATAATTTTAATAATATTATTCAACCCTGAACTTTCTCGTGAAGTTAAATTTTCAAAAGCAAAATCAACAAAATAATTGTTTTGTAAACAAAGATCATAATAAACAAAAACATTCAAATGAGTAATTTCTAAGTAACGCAAGAGAAGAAGTTTTCATTCAATAATAATAATAATAATAATAATAATAATAAATAATAATAATAATCAGGGAAGAGAGAGAGAGAGAGAGAGAGAGAGAGAGAGAGAGAGAGAGAGAGAGAGTAAATGTAAGGGAGATAGGATGAAGAGCAGAACGGCACAGTTTACCATTTCACTTTGCAAATTAAGTGGATATAGCTGTAATTCCCTCTGCCACCCATAACCCCCACCCCCCACCACCAGACGTCCTACCCACTACCAACCCCCCTGCCCTCACTCCCCTAACCCCCTCCAACACACCTGCAACGGTAACAACATAAGCGCGAGGTTTAATTCGTATATAAAAACATTTAAGTTTTTATTTTTGTTTTCAACCTAAGAGTTAATTCCATCTGGGATAAATATATTTTACTCCCAACGAATTTTTTAAAACATTTTTTTCTAACAACATTTGGATGGGGTGAGGGTGGGTGGGGGTTGATGACCCCCCCCCCCCTGCCCCAGGAGTCCAGCACCTAACCCCCTAAAAAAAAATGGGTTCAATTGCTGAATTTCTCATAGCTGTAGGAAAAGGTTCCCTTACAAAACTGAAACAGGAGATAAAAAATATATATGACAAACACTGAGGGAAGAAGAAAATGGAAGGAGGTTAGCAGGATTGATGGAAGAGGAGGAGGAGGAGGAGGAGGAGGAGGAAGGGAATGAAAAGTTTCAAAAAATATATGACAGACGTGCCGAAAAAGACAATGAAGCAGGTTAGGAGGAGGAGGAGGAATGGGCACAAACGCCCACTCTGCTTACGAGTGCATAAATGCGTAATCGGAGCCACTCGCCGATCTTGCAAACGACGACCACTGGCTTTTGTTTTATATAAATATTTTTTGTTTTTGTTTTTGTTTCAGTATTTCCTTTCAAAATCGTCCAGCTGAGAAACGCGATATTTTTTGTGTTTGTACTACAAAACACACACACACACACACACACACACACACACACGCAAAGCCAAGCAAAAATAAACAAAAATGAAAAACTAAAAAGAAATGTTTTCGTTTCCGCTGCATGTTCCTAAATCGATATATAAATGGAAGTAGCAAAACCCAAGATATGATTATAAGATTGTGACTTAAAATTATGTTAACATCAACATAACTGATATTTGAAAAACTTTAAATAACATGAAAAAAGCAGAGTAAAATAAAACATTCTTTTTAACCATTTCAAAAGAATGCATTGTAATATAGTGACCAAACATTATGTCAGGCATCAACATGACTGATGTTTAAAAGACTTTTAAATAATAATAAAAAAATCTTGTTGTTAATGCACCAGATCAGAGAGACAGAAAGAAAAAAGCATTCTTTAACATGTCAAAATAATGCATTATGATATACTGTGAATAAAAATGATTTAAATATCAACATCACGTCTGTTAAAAAATTTTCATATAATAAAATTTGATAGTAAAATATGAGAGAAAAAACTTTAATTTCAGGAATCCATCGTCCAAAAAAAAGAAAAAAAAAAACATGTATTACTTCCATTGTTAATTGAAAGAAAAACAACTGAAAAAATAAAAAGGTGACGAATAATATGAGAAAAAGAAAAACATTATCCCCCACCTAAAAAAAACACAGAAAAAATTAATTACGTCATTAATTGTCAGAAATATACCTTAAAAAATTATTTTTCACAAAGGTACCAATACTACTAACCTTACATCGACTTAACACCCCAAAATAAAAAAATTCCCCCAAAAGTGGTTCCTTAGCTGACGTAAAAGGCCAAGAAAAAAAACAGGTAGAAAAAAAACCTATCAATCAATTCACTTAAAGCCTACTTTAAAGAAGAGTGACCACCAGTTTCTCAAACTTCACAATCAACTTAGGAGAGATTTCTCCCTCTCTCCCTCTCTCTTTCTATCCTTAATTCCCTAACACTCTTCGGGAATTAGATTGGGGGAAAGATAGTGATGACGGTGAATGGAATAATGATGATAATGATGAAAAATAACAGTGAAAAAAATTAATATAAATAACAACAATATATAAATATTATGACTTTGGCAACACATATGATGATGGGGTTTAATCTATATAATGATGGTGAATGTGCTAATAAAGAGTGATAATAAAAATGATGATAATGAAAAGAATGTTAATAAAAAATCATGATTATTAATAGCCAAAATAATGATTAAGATCACGGAAACAGCAATGATGAAAATCATTACAGAATAAAAAGTTGACCCTTGGTGCAGCAGTTTATTCATTAATAATATTTTTTACACCTGTTTACTTAAACTCTTATATACTTCTGTAAATTACGCATGCATTGCTGTAAAGTTAACCACACATACATTGCTGTTAATTAAACCACACATACATTTCTGTTAAGCAAACCAATCATATATTGCTGTAAAGTAAACAATACATGCATTGCTGCAAAATAACATACACATATAATGCTGTAAATGAAACCTTACATACATTGCTGTTCAATAAACCACAAGCACTTTCCTGTTGATGAAACCACGCATATCTAGCTGTAAAGTAAACCATACATACATTGCTGTTAATTAAACCACACATACATTGCTGTTAAGTAAACCAGACATATATTGCTGTAAAGTAAACCACGCATACATTGCTGTTAATTAAACCACACATACATTGCTGCAAATTAAACCATACCTACATTGCTGTAAAGTAAACCATTCATAAATTGCTGTAATGCATATCACATATACAATGCTGTTAAGAAAACTGCCCTTAAATTTCTGTAAAGTGAACCACACATATATTGCTGTAAATTAAACCAAACATACATGGATATATGGCGGTAAAGTAAACCACACATCCATTGCTGTAAAGTAAACTGCTCATACATTGCTGTAAAGTGAACCCCACATATATTGGTGTAAATTAAACCAAACATTGCTGTTAGTAAATGCTACATAAATTGCTGTACAATACAAATATATTGCTGTTACTAGACCCCACATACGCTGCCTACAGTATACCGCATATAAACGCAGGCTGCATCGATATCCGATGACACGTCTTGCAATGTGAAAAAAATCGATTAAATACATTGTCAAATATGACACTGTCATTCAAAATCACTTTTCCTGTTGGTGTCAAGTTGTACAGGAGGAATCACAGCGTTCAGAAACTGCCAAGCAATCTAACACAATCAGTAATAACGCTCCATTTCCAAGAGGGATGCTTTTGCAAGCACACGAGAGCGTTATTGCCTTCGTAAAAATAAGTCTTTCTTAATAAAAAAAAACCTCATGGGGGAAAATATATGAATATTTCTTTTAACTGAAATAATAAAAAAAAAAAAAATTTCCAGGGAGAAGATTTAATCAAAACCAATTCCTTATTCATCACTAAACACTATGATCACTTCTTTCCGCCGGACTAAGCCTTTCACTAGTCGTCTGGTCTTGCAACACTGCAACGTGCATGAACGAACGCAATTATTATATAATATATACATCTATATATATATTTATTAAAGGTGCACAAATCAGCACTGTACACACGACTATAACACGACCTGGATATAATGGATTGATTTCGTCAACTAGGGAGGAGCGGCAGCTACACACTACCCTCTCTCCACAAAGGCCAAAGCCACACTGACTGTGAGAGAGTCAGAGAGACTGAGACAGAGAGAGAGAGAGAGAGAGGGAGAGAGACTCGCGGCTCAGCGAACAGAGAGAAGATTCAGCGGACGAGTCACTCACTCCGTTGCTGTGCATTTCCAGTCTCTCTCTCTCTCTCTCTCTCTGTTGGTCGTGGCACTACAATACGCGCGTCGCGCGTCGACGACAGCGTAAAAAGGGAGAAGGTCTTGGGGGAAGGGGGGGGGGGGGGGGGGGGGGGTTGGTTGGCTCTATACGACCCCTCGCTCTGCAACGCCAATTCTTATTTACGTCGTGTCTTCGACGTCATCATTTATTCAATCGTAGCTTAATGGTTATATCTAGTACAATTATATACGATTATTTCCTCAGTGAGACCCTTGACATAATGTCGTCGTCAATTTACGAAGGGAGATGAGACAACTTCAAGTGTCAATCAGTGACAAGTATTGAAAACTGAAAACTCCAACAGATTATGGTGATAAATCAAAAAGTATTATTATTATTATTATTATTATTATTATTATTATTATTATTATTATTATTATTATAGAGTTAATTTACCAGGCTAATCTTTTTATTGTGACCTTCTCCAAAAGGATTGTTTCCTTGATTTTTTTTTTCCAAATTAGGGGCCCATTTCAATGGGTTTTTTCCCCAAGTTAAATACCCATTTCTTCGGTTTTTTTCCCCCAAAGTTAGGTGCCCCTTCTTTGTTTTTTGTTTTTTTTTTCACAACTTAGGTGCCCATTTCTTGGCGATTTTCCATTTTAGATGCCCATGTCTTGGCGTTTTTTCCCCCTGTCACAGAATAATCTTCTCAAATTCACTTAAAAACTTCAGCTAGTTTTTCGGTTAATAAACTGAAGAAACTGTAAGGCATAAGGATTGATTCTCTCTCTCTCTCTCTCTCTCTCTCTCTCTCTCTCTCTCTCTAGTCCCTACATGTCACTAGGCAGTTAGCATGAAAACCGTTTATCATAATGAAAAAATAGTTTGTACATAATGGTTCTTTAAAAAGTATATTACATTTGCATACATTTTCAAAATGAAGAAAAAAAACTGTAAAAAAAATGCTTGTAAAAAAATCTGTCTCTAATGTAAGATATATCCTGTAAAAAAATAATTGTATAAGATACACCTTAACCAATTAAACTAACAACATATTTTAAAAAATATTCTCAGGACAAAACTCTTAGTTTTTTAAAAATCGTCAGCTAATCCTCGAGACATCAGAGAACATCCCCCCGCCCCCGCAACTTTCCTTTCATAACCCCAATCCCAGAACATACTTCACGCCCATATCCTCGCAAGAAGGCTCCCTAAGCATCCTTCGCGCCCATATTTTTGGTAAGAAGGATTCCCCCGGATGCTGTGTGATAGCCACTTTCCTTGTTCATCTCAAAAGGACCCAAGGAAGTCCGAGGCTGTAACAACAGCCAAGTGTGGCATCAGTCTGCTGCCCTCTCAAGATGGTTATAAATTTGAGATGTCTCCACCCTCTCTCTCTCTCTCTCTCTCTCTCTCTCTCTCTCTCTCTCTCTCTCTCTCTCTCTCTGATATTGCTGCATTTACGCCACGTGTATTCCTCCATTTTGCATAACCTAACATCAATACTATCTCTCTCTCTCTCTCTCTCTCTCTCTCTCTCTCTCTCTTGAAGGTTAATCAGGGTTGTTCTATCACATGATGATAGAAAATCCATCCTCTCTCTCTCTCTCTCTCTCTCTCTCTCTCTCTCTCTCTCTCTCTCTCTATATATATATATATATATATATATATATATATAAAATGTTAAATGTAAAAATACACACACATATATACAGTATATATATACCGTATATATATATATATATATATATATAGATATATATATCGGGAGAGAGAGAGACCAAGACATTTATAAAAAATCAGGTAACGTCATTGCCATCATACGACAATAAAAAATACATGCTCTCTCTCTCTCTCTCTCTCTCTCTTCTCTCTCTCTCTCTCTCTCTCAGAGTCAGCATGTGTCACCTTCCCTCTCTGGTTTCCTCACCCTCCTTCCCCTCCTCCTCCTCCTCCTCCTTATGACGACATGAAGTGTTGTACTTTATTACACAAACGACGTCGTCGTCACCATCGTGTGCGGTTCTATAATGACTCTCCGTACTGCTCTGCTCCTGCTCGAGAGAGAGAGAGGAGAGAGAGAGAGAGAGAGAGAGAGATGATAATAATAATAATAATAATAATAATAAATAATATAATAATATATATTTTCTAAAAGAAAGTAGAGAGAGAGAGAGAGAGAGAGAGAGAGAGAGAGAGAGAGATTAATAATAATATAAACAACAAAAATACTTTGTAAACAAAATTTTATTTTAAATAAGAGTACATAGAGAGAGAGAGAGAGAGAGAGAGAGAGAGAGAGAGAGAGAGAGAAGATGAGAGAGAGAATCCAAAAATAATAACCATTCCCAGCTAGGACACCGTGGACGGATCGATTGGCTATATGTCCTTAACGATCTTTTTTCTTTTCCACCGACTGCAGGATATCAGAGCCTCCTTTTTCCCATACCCCCCTTCAATCAATCAACCCGGAAACGGCCCCCCCCCACCCCCATCAGTTCTTGTCCCTCTATGGTGTTGCTGCTCTTCTGTCCAATACTGGCCCACGGATTTCCGTCTGACAGAGAGAGAGAGAGAGAGAGAGAGAGAGAGAGAGAGAAGAGCGAATATAAATACAAGAAGCCTAACACGGAAGCACTCTAAGGAATGCTTGGCAGATGTAGTATGTACCATATGCCTACCACTACTACATTTTCTAAGTAGGCCTACGTACGCGAGAAAAAATATATTTTATCGTTAATGGCCTAGACGAGCAGAGAGAGAGAGAGAGAGAGAGAGAGAGAGAGAGAGAGAGGCGAATCCGGAATTAGTCTCTTGACACTAGGATTTTTTGCGAAACGTCAGTTTGTAAATATTTTTATAATACTTATTATTATAGAATCTGTCACGCAATCTCACTGTCATTATTGACGCATGCATGTAAACAGCACTTTGAAAGGTGGGTGAATAAATTTTATATTTTATGTAGTTTATATGTATATATAAATATACCCACACATATATATATATATATATATATATATATATATATATGGTATATCATATATATATATATATATATATGATATACATGTATGTATATGTATATATATAAAGGTATAATCCACGAAGGAATAATAAACAACGGAGTTTCTGCAAGATCTTTCGACTTAATGTCCTTTACTCAGCAGATAAACTGACTTACATGAGGAATTGAGAGCTCAGGAAAGGTCGTATAAACTGACAGATAGGGATTATAAGGAGAGTAGTCCCCAGAATCTGGCACCACCTGAGAATGAGTAACCTTTCCAAACAAGCATAAAACATGGGTACAATTTATAAAAAACAAAAAGATTAAGTCAATCTGCTCAGACACAAAGACAAGACAATTAAAGGATTATATAGGGCGACAGCTATTCAGAACTTTGGTAAACAAAAACTTATTCACAATACATATTAAACATATATACAACGAAGATATCTTTTAGAATCTGGCATAATACAACTTACTTCTCATTGTAATTTTAATATTAGTTGTGGCCTGTTTCATTTAGACCTTGTATTTGTAACATGTTTAAGAATGACCTCAAAGTTTTGAGTTTAATTCTTGCTGGAACTGCTAAGTAACTCATGCTCTGCATAATTTTATGTTTTTAGCTTATATCTGACATATTTGAAATAGTGTGCATATATATATATATATATATATATATACCTATATATATATATATATGTTATATATATATATATATATATATATATATATTAATATATATATATATATATATATATACATATGAATAACTGAATCACGAAAGTTTGGAACGAGATAAATCCATAAATAAATGTATAAGCCACGAAGGAAAAATAAACAATGGGGTTTCTGCAAGATCTTTCGTCTTAACGTCCTTTACTCAGCCAGATAAAATGACTTACATGAGGAATTGACAGTTCAGGAAAGGTCATATAACTGACAGATAGGGATTATAGGGAGATTAGTACCTAGAATCCAGCACACCTGGAGAGTGAGTAACCTTTCCAAACAAGCATAGACATGGGTAACAAAATTTAAAAAAAAAAAAGATTAAGTCAATCTGCTCAGACACAAAGACAAGACAATTAAAGGATTATATAGTGCAACAGCTATTCAGAACTTTGGTAAACAAAAACTTATTCTCAATACATATTCACATACATATTGAAAATGACATATACAACGAAGATATATCTCAAAGCAACTAATTTAGATATAATTACAGACTTAAATACAAATTACTTGCCTTAGAGACTTTCTTCGTTGTATATGTATTTTTAATATATATGTGTGAATAAGTTTTTGTTTACCAAAGTTCTGAATAGCTGTTTACACTATATAATCCATTAATTGTCTTGTCCTTGTGTCTGAGCAGATTGACTTAATCTTTTTTTTTCTTTTAATTGTACCCATGTCTATGCTTGTTTGGAAAGGTTACTCACTCTCCAGGTGTGCCGGATTCTAGGTACTAATCTCCTTATAATCCCTATCTGTCAGTTATACGACCTTCCTGAACATGTCAATTCTAGTAAGTCGTTTATCTGCTAAGTGAAAGGACGTTAAGACGAAAGATCTTACAGGAAAACCCCGTTGTTATTTTTTTAGTCGTGGCTTATACTATTTATGGGATTTATCACGTTCCAACTTTCGTGATTCAGTTATACATAAGTCATATATATATATATATAGTATATATAAGATACATATATATATATCTATATATATATATATAATATATGGATATAATATAGATATCTATAATATATATATATATATATATACATATATTATAATTATATATATATATATTATTATATATATATATATATATATATATATATATTCCCTTATAGAGAATGAGAGAGAGAGGAGACCGAGACGAGAGAGAGCGAGATTGAGAGAGAGAGAGAGAGAGAAATTCTAAAGCATTAAAAACTAATTTTCTCTCTCGACACTTAAGCATAATAAATATTTTGAAATGCGTGGATTCCTAAGCATTATGTAGTTTCCATGTATTTATGCATTCAGATTCGTGCATCATTGCATAACTGTTGACTCCCTGACTCACTTTTCTATATATCTATATTAATCTATTTTAATAGTCTTTGGGCTTTAATGAAGAAAAACCTGTAATAAAAATGAATAAAGGCTTTTATTAAAATTTTATATTAAGGGAAAATTTGCTACATTATTTTCATTAGATTTAATATTCTGATTTTTCGAAGAAATCTAAAAAAAAAAGCGACAGCATCGTAATTTCACTTTCACGGTAATAAAAAAAAGGAAAAAAAGGGGGAGAAAAATGTGAAAAATAAAAAAAAAAAAAAAAAAAAAGAAAAAAAAAAAACAAAAACTCCACGAAAATACATAAATAAAATCATCTGAATAACTGAAAAAATATGAA